>NW_017275218.1:313300-335871 GCF_001594065.2 Cyphomyrmex costatus
GGGGGGGGGAGAGAGAGAGAGAGATATCTTCCTATTCTTATTACTACCTTTATCACTGGACACTATTTCTTTAAATTAAACTGGATATTGCGACTTTGTTTTTAATCTAAGATTCTTAATATCATCCTGGAATAGATGCTTCTGTCGCATTTGATTTTTAAGGATATTCTCCAACTTCATTATATCGCTTTTGTATTTCTCCTCCAACTGCAGCATTTCTTCCTGTAACAGTGATACTATTAGTAGTAAATGTGAAATTAAATGTTTAACAAATATAAATGTGATTTACATTTGATATGATGCGTTGTTTTAATAATTTCTGAAGTTTTGATTGCTCTTCCACCAAAAGTGTCAAAAAACTTAATTTTTGCGTATGTTCCTGGAGCAACTTGTTAAATATGCTTAATTCTTTAATGTAATTTTCTTTGACATCTATAATAAAAATATGCGAAATATAAATCTATGAAATTAAAATAAATTATAATTATTGTGTAGCACATAACTTACGCTTAATTTGTTTAGTGAAATACGTCGTCGTATCACTTAAATGGGCTTTAATGTCATATACTATTCGACGAAGTATCGTTTCATATAATTTATTTAAGGATAAATGCTGACCAAACTTATTCATTATTTTCAGCTTTATCTCATCTTTTAATTTTTTATTATTCATACGCATATGATTACAATCGAGTTTAATTCTGTGGAGATGTGTTTGAGCACCTCTGCAAATACAATATGCATATATCATTATAAAGTTCACGTCAATGTTAGTTATATTATTATAGGCTTACGTACAAATCTTACGTACTTGTGTTTAATATGTAATTCAAGTGTTTCCTCGTATAACTGTTGTATTCTCGCGTATAATTTAGACAGTTTTTTCTTATCAAAGATTACGCAATCGTGCACTTTAAATGGAATTTGAGAATCGCCAAAATATTGCAGCTGATGTAATTTCATTAGTACAGTAACATGTACATTGTTTAATTTTCGCTGCTTCTTAAGCTATTGAACAAATTAAGTAAATAATATCCACTTTTGTATCAATATTTGTCTTAGAATTCTTCACATATATAATTTTTTAATATTTTTATATAAATTTTAGAAGTTTTCAGAATAAATGTGCCGAATAGGAGAGACAGCCCCAATAACCTTGACCTTGATACATGTTGTCAAGGTCACGTCTCTGAGTGTGCCTTCTAACAAGCGATACAGTATAACACAGTGATCATCTTATCCTTCTTTAACATTGGCGAACGACAAGGATGTACTATTAGGTGCTTGAATTAATTCTCGCTGTTTTTTTACTAAAAAAAACTTCGTGCTTATTTCAGCAATTCACAAATGGCTGAACGTTTCGCAATGTCTCTCTCTCTCAATTCATGTGGGACCCAATTTCCTACCTTCTGGATCATTTCCATTGCTTTTAAACGTTTGCTACATCGATATTTAATGTTTCCGACAACTCTCTTTGAGCGTCTGACATGAATCTTCTTGAAATAAGGTCAAGGTCAAGGTATCGCGGATGTCTCACCTAATTGGTATATTTATCCCTCATAAATTTAAAATGTAAAATTTTTTAAGAATATAAGTTACGAGAATTTTTTACTGAAGGACTGTCTTATTAATGAATTAATGCTTTAAATATATAATACCATGAACATATTTAAATCATCCTCATTTTTCTTCAAAGCACTCTCTAAAATTTTTAACTTCTTTGTATAAATTTGAATCTCTTTATGAAGAATCTCTATAACTCGTTGCGCATCCCTAATTTGATGTTCACGCGCGTATCGTGTTTCTCTTATCGAAAATGCCAAGTCATACATTGTTTTATCACATCCTGGTGGACATACGTTTTCATCGAAATAAATTAATTCGGATTCTCCATTATCGACACCATCCATTTCCTCTGAATCCGTTTCGGTAGTTGTAGTAGTTTCTAGAGTAATAATAAATAACCATTAATACACTTTAATTATTAATATTGTATAAAGTGTGCCAAAAGTCTGGATACAATTTAATGCCTCATAAATAAAGCATTTTTGAGAAAAATGTCTCATACACAAAAGTTATAAGGTTTTATATTACATTTTTGTTCGTTGTGTGACAGAATGACGTGTTACTTATTTATTACATATCTGACGTTATATAATTATTGTGTGACATCAAAAATTTTTATTTTATCTAACTTCATATTATTGACGATTTTACCATAATCTTTGACATGGATCTCTTTATTTTGTAGACGCAGAGAATAACGAGATATCTTCGCAATCGGTGTCATCCAATCGCTTCACGGGTGATTTTGTTTCTCTCATCAACTTACTCTTATTAGCCTTTATACCTTCTCTTAATATATTTTATAAAGTTTTAATAAGTGTATCAAACGGCAATATTCATTTGGCAATTCAAAATGTGGACATAAGACGTCTTAAAGATATCTTAAAGATTACTTTAATATATCAGGAGACTTGTAGTGTCTTTCAGTTTTTGAACATGGCCGGAGACACTACCGCGTCTCCTGATTAGACATATTTTATTTGTTTTTATATGCTAAAGCCGCTGTATTAGTTTTGGTACTGAGTTTAGAAATACCTTGTATGTGATTATGTATGAAACATTTTTATTGAATATCTCTTAAAATATTCTTATTACCATCGTCTTCTTTCGCTTCTTTATATTTCTTCTTCAATATTCTACGTAAAAAGTTACGGAACTTGTTATCATTTATTCTATGCATGTATTTGATAAAAGAATCCTTAATCTGAACACGTAATTCTGTAATTTCCTTCGTTTTAATGTCAACTTTATCGAATGCTGTTTGTATCTGAAAATATTAATTATATAATTTTTACATACACAGCCAACATTAATCATTTATGAAAAATTTGATTTATTTTCCCAATGTGTTTTATATTCCGAAGCAAAAAAATTTTTATAGAATGTTCAAATATTTTTATAAAATGTTTAAATTAATGTTCAGAATGTTAAAGTGTTCAGAATGTTGTACACATTTCTTGTATCACGAAAATCATTATGACTAACCTTTTGTCTCACTGTTGTGACTTCTTCTGATCTACACTTAACTTGGTCATGCAATGCATTTTCCATTGTTTCATATTCTTTTAAGATAATGTATTCTTGACGGAGTGTCAATAAAAATAAATTAACATTGACATTTTCGGTAACGATGTTTAATCTATCATTTTCTAATTTATCTAACTTCTTATCTATATTTTCGCAATTGGTTTGTATGCGTCTTAATATGCAATCCTGTTCATATATTTTTCGTAATGTACGAGAAAATTTCATTTCTCGTTCCCACGAATTCTCAATGTCATCGCTTAAATAAAATAATTTCATGTTATCTTGGACAGAAGGTTGGATCTTTATTTTCTTCTCTATAACAGAAAATAATATGAATTTCTATTAAAAAAGTCTATATACACAGACATATAAAGTCTTTTTATTACCAAGCAATCCGCTAGAAGTTCTTGAAGTTTCTGGAAACATCTCATCTAGAAGTAGTACTTCATATTCTTCGTCTGGACAATCAGATATCTGCTCTGGCAAAATTGTTGTTTGTCTTTGCTTATCTCCCTTCACTGTGTATTCTTCAACCTATATATGTGGAAAAATTAAAGCCCATTACACACAAAATAACATAAGCTGCATAAACATAGCATAAGGCTGAATTGATAAGTATTTTATTAATATATAAACATCCGCTAAACACAAATTAGTAACAGTAATATATACTACTCAACAAAATCTAGGGAACACTTTTGAATACGCTAAAAATTAGGCAATATTCAGAATATCTTAACTCGGTAAAAAATCATCGTAGACAAAAAATTAAAAAAGCATTTTAGAGGTTGAAATCTTTACTTTTGAAATCTGTAATTGAAATTTTAATTTGACTGATACTTTACGGAGTTGTAATGGACACAAATGGATATCCGTCAAATCTAAAAATTTTTCACAAATTTTACAAAGTCTATGACGTGAGGTAAAAATTACACGAAAATGCGATTTGCAACAGTTGAAAGAGCGAATCTTTACTTTTAATTTGTCTTTTTTATTGAATGTTGTACGATTTTTTTCCATCAAGTTATTAAACGATCAAGCAAAAATGATCATTTTTGCTTCAACGTTCAATATAACTCGGTGAAAAAAATCGTACAACTAATAAAAAAGAAAATTTTTTTTAATTGTCTCAGGTTGCATTACTTTGATGACCCTGTGTATCATCTATGTTTAATATTAGGTGAAAAAATAAGGATAAAACGATACACGAAGGCAGTCGAGTAACGTTTCTGAATGCAGCCTTATCGATGTGCTACTAGTGAAAATTCCGATGAAAAAAAGTAACTCAAAAGTAACTTATAACTAATTTAAAGTTACTTTTTCAGTAACTGTAACTGTAATGAATTACTTTTGAGAGTCAATAACTTGTAACGGTAATTAATTACTTTTTGAAAGAGAAAAACTGTAACTGTAATTAATTACTTTCATAAAAACTTTCCCATTCCTAAACACATATACGTAACAGTTACATTATGAAATAGGAAAATATAAATTTTGATTTAGTGCTGTTTTTGTTTGATGTGTGTGAGTAGGAATGCGTACCATTACTTTTCTTTCAGGAAATTCCATATTAATATTTAATGCAGGAATAGTTGGCAAGGGTTTTACATTTTCTAATGGTATCTCGACGTGAATTTTTTTAAGGGATTTTATTAAATGTAGAACTTCTGTATGCAAGTGTTCCTTTTCTGTTCTCACAGCTTTTAATTTTATATTAAAAGCTTCTTGCTGATAGTAAAGCTGCAAATATCATCGAAAGTTTTTTTGTAAATGATAAAACTTTTGATATAAAGAATAATATAAAATTGTATATAATATTAGATGTACAAATTAATTCTTGATCCCTATCTTTTAGCGACCTTAGAACCCGTTTATGTTGATGCATTCATGAAAGCGATGCATTCATTAATTCAAAGCCATCATCATTTTTCCGATCTGGAATCCGGCAATTGCCTGAAAGATGGAAAAAATGTATGGATAGCGAGGGAGATTACTTTGAAGATTGAGTTGTATTCATGTTTTTATAAATAAATGTCAAAGTTGGTCAAAAAAGGCCCAGAATTAATTTGTACACCTATAATAATTGAAAATGAATGAATGCACACATATGAAAGTAAATGGAATAAGTAAAAATAAATAAATGAATAAACATTTTTTTATTCGCAAACCTTCTTCCGACAATTTAGCAGTTCCTTATATTTCGAAAAGAGAGTATCTCGTTCTTCTGACATCAAGTTGAAAACTGCAGATGTCTTTAATTTATAATCACCGATAGTTTTTTTTGCTTCCTCAATAGTGAGTACATCATACGTATGATTAACAGATATATCCGGCTTTTCATTGTATATAACTTTCCACTGAGTACAACAAGTGATTAAATTACAGTAATAATAGTAAGAAAATACTTACTTTTATATTAATATGTATATAAATTATACTAACTTCTTTTTTGCGTTGTTCTAATCTTGTTTTTTGCAAAGTATATTTACGTAACATTTGATTTAATTGAATTCCCAAGCTGCTATCCATGTTTTCGTAATTAATATCTTTTAAGAAATCCGCGGCTAGTTTCGTTTCTGCTATCTCAATTGCTTCTTCTATTTTTGCTTTATCTTTTTCTTGTTCCTTCATTTCGTGATGTTCCGTTTTAGCATCCGTTATACTACTCACATATAGGTATAATATAATAGACAAAGATATATGTTTTAGACATGAGTTGTTCATAATAGATATTTATCAAGCATACGAATTACCTATTTCCATTGTCTGATATATGCGTGTGTTTTATCGTATCAATATGCGGTAAAGTAACGTCAATATCTAAGACGCATTGACGCAAAGAATATACCATGTTATCCGGTTTCCTGTATCAATATAGATATCACATCGTTCGTGTTACATTTTTAAAACTTGAAAATTTTCACTTACGATATTTTGCAAACGGCAAATGGTAAGCATATAACAGGTTGAACGAAGTGTTCTAAAAGTTTTTGTAATCCAAGCTCGCTTTTCTTCACTTTAAACGCCAATTTCTCACGTACTGCAGTCATTTCCGCGTCCAATTCTTTATTTAGATCAGCTATAATTCTAAGATCCAGTTCCAATTCTTTATAAGTTAATTGATGAATCTTTGGCAGTGTGTTATTCCTAATATGTAAAAATATGTATTAATATGATTTTTTACTCAACGCTGTTTAATTAAAATTTACACAGAAGACCAGTTTTGCTGAAGTATCCAAATAGGACTCTGTCATAATTTTATGGAAATTAGGACGAAAGTGTAGATAGGGCGGGAGGTGGGTGGAAGTGGTGTGGAGAAGGAAAGTTAAGATATGTCTAATTTCTATCAAATTATAGCGAGGTCCTTTAAATACAAGTCTAACAATAATTATTGGTCTACCTGAATAATTATGTTGAATGCTCAAATTGATTTTTAAAGTGTCAATATTTTTACAAATCTTTTATACAATCTTTTGTACAAACAATATATAACTTTAGTTGAATAAAATAACGTAGTTTTGTAATATAAAAATTTTTTGAAGAATAATTAAAGTTATTATCATATTTGGATTAGAATATTATAGGAAGATTCCCCTTAATGAGAATATATTGTTATATACTTCAGCAAAATTGTTCTTTCCGTGTATATATATTAAACATTATCTAAACTTTTTCACAATTTTGTTATATTCCTCGCTCAATTTAAGTAATATTTCCAAAGTCTGACGTTTACTCTGTTTTGCCGCAGTCTCAATTTTGTTATATTCAGCTTGTTGAATGATCTCTTCTAAACTTGCATAATGAATTTCTTCGATATCTTCAACACTGGTGGATGGCTATGTCATTATATCAAGAATTTATTAAAGTATACATTTACAAAAAATTAATCTATATTATTATCGAGAAATAATTAATTATAATAAAAATGCACACATACTAAGGATAAAGGCCCTTCGGTTTTTTCGAATTGAATTTCTTCGAATGGCGTATCATCGTTTATTTCAAAAGAAAATAAATTTCCGTCGTATCCACATGTAAATAACATCTTTTGATCATGACTGAGAATCATTTTTGGGATGTAACCATTATAATTATCATGCATTGGAAGTATCCAATAATCTGAAAGATCAGTATAATTTTCGGGTTTCCATCTACAAACCCGTATTTCTCCGTGCTCCATTCCCAGAAACAAAAACTTCTTTTCTTTACTATAAACATAAGATGAATAAAACAATGTATAAATAGTATGCACATAAAATTAGTTTTTGTGCGGTATAATTAATTTGCGCTTACTAAAAGAGACAACTTCGTATTTCTATGTCATCTGCGTCATATATTGCGATACTTTTAATAGGCTCCTTCCCAACAGTTTCAGTGATTTCCGGGCTTAGATATTCGTACATATATCCCGCATCAAATCCTGCTATCGACAACCAAATAATATCGCGACTAATATATTGTGCTGTTAATACCTTGTTTGGTATTTTTGGTACATATACTTCTGGCAATGGCTCTTTTTCTTCTATATCTATTGAAAATTTAATTGCTTACTTTTATTTTAATAATTTTGTTTTTATCATTTTAAACTAAATGATAAAATTATATAGAGAATGATACATTATCATTTCAGAAAAATAAGTTACTAAACAACATATTAACCAAAAAATGTCTCTTCGTTAATTTCTAGTCCAGGACTTTCAGCTGTTAATCGCTCTATTTCTTCACGTCTTTTCGCTATTTTCTCTTTTTTCTCTTCCTCTCGTTGTAGATGTATTAATTCCCTTCGAATAGCAGATTTTGTAGAATGAAATTTAAATACTTTCGGTTGACACTGAACGAGTTCATATGACGCGATAGTGTACGGTTGAGGTATGCTTGGTAATACAACTTCTACGCAATCACCTCGTAAACATCCAATTAATAATGTTGTTTCCTGTAAAGCGAAATTACATTAAAGACAATTATAGATAATCCGGCGTTAAAAATTGTTGTAATATATTATTTACATATTGCGGTTTCCATGTGAAATATGTGACTCCTGAAGGTACTTTGATGAAGCCAATTGGCGTAATAACAGGAAAAGTTTCAGTAATTACAACTTTGAAATTAAACACAATTGAATCTTCACCACCAGTCACCAATAGGCTGAAACATTTTTACATGAAAATTATTCTTACAATTATATCTACGGCAAAACTCTGGCAAACATTTTTTTAATTCCTCAATCATATAATTTTTCCTGCATAATTTTTTAAGAAATTTGTAATTTTTTATAATTAATTTCGAAAATTCTATAATTTTTTATTCTATAATTTCTGGTAAAAAATTTAAAGAATTTGAAGATCAATATTTAAAGTATTATTAAAAAATCATCATACATTTAAAATATAAAATTTGTGTTTCGTACTTGCATGATGGATTTAGAGACATTGCGGTTATTGCCATTTTGTGCGGTTTTATGACTTGAATCAGCCTAATATAATCTCCCTTTATATTATCAATAGAGTTAGCCATTGATACTGCTACAACAATTATACGAATAACACCACTTCCAAAAGCACAAGCAAGTGTTGATCCAGTTGTTTCAATCTTGCAAATATATGAAAAAATTTTATAATTTATAATTTTATATAAAAATATATTTATATGTACACACAAATAAAATATAAAGATCCCTTACGAGAACTCCGACAAATACGCTATAAGGATATACGCCGCAGAAGTAAACAAAAAAATAAGAGTGAGGATAATTTTCTGACAACTAAATTCATTTCTTATTACTATGCGTATCAACAACAACGCTGCACTCTCGTTCGCCCTTAATTATCGGAGTTCATGATTTTATAATATTAAAAGAATGTCTATAATTGAAATCTCAGAGATAAATAGATTTATAAAACTAACTTTTACCTGGCATGGGAACCATACAACTTGACTGCCAGTATCGTTAAATTGGTGTGCTAAAATTAACTTTTTTTCTAGATAATTGTAAATATGCAACTGTCCGGTTTTACTAATTGTAGTTACAAAAGGACCCCACTTTGCGTTATCCATGTCAGCTATAGCTCCTGCATGGCATGTAAATATTTTTTGTGGTAGTTGTGTCGAGTCATGGAAATCTATTAGCCAAATTCCACCATTTCCATCCTTAAGTAGAAAGATATTTAAAAATTACATAAATATTTTATTCATTTTTTTCTTTACTCCATTTTATATATATATATATATATATAAATTTTGCTAACTCCGCTATCAATATTTTTGAATATTTACATTACAGGAAATTTGTTACTTACTTGTGCGTACCAAAATGTACTCTCTGGACTATCTGGTTCTTGCTTACATATACACATTAGCATTGCACTACTTATTTCATCGCTCTCACTGATGAGATATTCATAGATAGGTTGAATTTCTAGAAAACGTTTTCCATCTTGTGGATTTGCTTGATCTATAGTTTCATAAAACCAAATTCGAATCCATCCATCCATACCTATACAAAATTCATTCGTAAAAACTAATATAGAGAAACAGGGCAATGAGTTAATAAAAATTCGTTAAAATCTTTTTAAATTAATTTAATATATTGCGAAGAATATTACTACGTCGACCCGCCATCAGAGGTCTATCGATATGCGCGAGATGAGTCCAGTAGTGGAGAAGCTGGGACGAAACGCCATAATTACGTGATATTCTTCACAATATATTAAATTAATTTAAAAAGATTTTAACGAATTTATTGGCCCTGTTTCTCTATATTAGTTTTTAAAAAACTTATTGAGCTTTATTACAAACAATTTCATTCGTAAAAATTATTAGAATATTGTCTTTCATTTTTCTATCTCTAGATATAGTATGTACAGAGTGTGTCACCAAAATCCGGACAAACTTCAATATAAATTTTCCGCTATATTGTGCCGTTAATAGTTCCTGTTAATTTGTGCCTGTAATTGTTCGATTTGTCCAGATTTGGTGACGCACCCTGTATACATTAATTATATGTATCATACATTCTAATTACATTTCAACTTAAATAGCTCTATGGTGAAAAAATTCTCATATTTTACATTATTTTCGAAAATTAATTATATTATGAAGATTTCTGAAAAAAATATTGTAAACTTTTTTCACATTTTATTTTTTTTTGTAATCATAAAATGAGAAAAATCTTAAATTTTTTTTTAATTATAAAAAATCAAAACAAAAATTCTAAAAAATTTTAAAGTTATATCTAATTCAATTTTATTAAATATGTTTTTTTAATACTTCTTTTATTGCTCTTTCTTTTATTTGTTGCCTGATAATATAAAAATCACAATAATAATACAAAAATTTTTATACCAACTGATATAAGTTCCCCATTCATATATTCAAATTGTGTGATCGCTTTGGCATGACATGGCTGTCGATTTTTTCTACATATTTCAAGAGTAATTGAACCTTCTTCCCATAGTAAAATGTTTCCCCACTCGCAACCTGATACAACCTAAATATAATATAATTCTATATAAGTTAAGAATGTGACTCTAAATTTAAAAATCTAGCACATTTAAATAATGTTTACCTTGCCGTCTGGCATAATATATACGCCCACAATGTCAGAGATTTCTGTTTGACCAAATTTACCAATTTCACCTTTTAATTTAAGCCCGGTAAATGTTTCAGAGATTTTCCAAAATTTTATATGTCCCAAACCACTTGTCACTAAATATCCAGGTAATGATAGAGATATTGTTATATTGTAAACATCTCTATTGTAGGATTTACATTTTAATGCTATTTCAGATTTCTGCCAATCCCAGAAGGTAAGTGTATAATCTGGATATCCTCCTTGTGACACCAGCAACAAACCATCCGCACTACAAACATATATAAATGAAATATATAAAATATACATTGCAGTGGTAAATGTGATTTTTAAATTCTTTATAAAATACCTGTATACTAAATGACGATAAGATTTCATTGTGCCATTGTATAAAATTGATATGATATCCATTGAAGGCCATTTATAGATTATTATTGGAGGTTTAATACCATTTTCGCCAACGGCAATATGATCAAATGTAGGATTCTTCTAAAAAAAAAAAGAAAGAAAACAATATAATACAATAAAATACAATATAATAGAGTGAGAAATCATACTACATGTTTTCAACATTTTTCTTTTTCTTTTAAGAAAAATTTATTAAAAATTAACGATAGAATTAAACCTTATTTTTCATTGCATTTTTGTTTTACTAGGATTCTTGTATACAAGTTTCTCAAAGCAAGTATGTTATAATAGATATAAATAAAGAATACCGTTACGTGTCCAATTCCACCACCTGTGTATCCTCTTCTAAACAACAGCTTTTTGGTTACTGTATTTAAGAAATGTAAAATGTTACCGGAAGCAAAGACGACAACGTTTGGTTCTACCACGCAAAGATTAAAATATCTCTGACAATCGTACGAAAACGAATGACTGTGATATTATTTAAGAAATATATATTTTTAATTACGTATTTTTAATTATAAATTTATCGTAGTTTAAATTTTTATTACCTGTACCTGTTAATTCTCAAGGATTCAAAAGTAAGTTCAGCGATTATTTTATAGTTATAAAAAGGATACTGAAACTGTAAAATGTTCATGGGCACTGTTCCGTTTATCACGTGTCTTGCTCCGGATATGTATTTATTCGAGTCATATGTCTTCTCATGCATAATTGTGCCATCATTTCTTTCCACTTTCCACTTTTTCTCGTCATCAAAGTTGAGTTGATGTTTCTGCCACTCGTCTCTCGACATTTTATCAGTAAAAATATATTTACCGATGATAAATTACTAATAAATGTTTCCGTTTGTATTGATATCAGTCGAAAATATGATTCTACATTGAAGTTGGATACAGCACATTTACAAATACTTTTGGATGTGTCTCAAATTGTGTATAAAGCGTGTATGATGTATCATTTTAATTGCATTGTCGTTTACCGAGTAATAAAGGATACAATAATAATTATGAGCTTCTTGTGTAATTCGGATACGTTTATGAATGGTTATGTGTGCAACTTTAAAAGAAAATAGTGCAAGTTCCTAATGTGTATCCATGGATACATAGTTTCCGTTTATTCAATAATCACGTTTATATTCAGTAATTTCGTTCAGTTTTGCGTCTCTGAAAATACTTAATTTCAAAACAATATATTATACACAAAAAATGATTTTCTAATAATTTACAAAAAACAAAGAGAATTATATTGATATAATAGAAATTTATTAGGGGTGTATCAGATCGTAATGGCTCCCGTAGCAGAACGCGGGGCGGAAGTTGCCGCGATAGCCAATCAACGTCTCGCCGGCAAGATATTGATTGGTTATCGTGCCAACTTCCGCCGCGCGGCAAGCGTTTCCGTGTTCTGCCTGCGGGAGCCATAACTCAATTCGTCTGCGAGTGCGAATTTCTTCTCATCTTTGCATAGCCTAAAGATTCTATCAAATGGTAATCGATTCAGTTATTTTCGAATTATCTATAATCAGTCTTATTATTTAAATAAAAAACATAATTAGATTTTCGATTTACATATACAGGGTGTGCCAAAAGTCTGGGATACACCCAAAAATCTCATAAACGATGCACTTTAGAAAAAAATGTTTCAGACAAAAGTTGTCAACGATAGTAGTCATTTATGTTTTGCGATTTTTTCTGCTGCGACATTGGCGAATTCACGAGCGTTAAAATAATTTTAAGAATTTTGTAATTAAGGATGTAAGAACAATAAATTTTATATCACATTATCAGAGTTTGCTATTCAAAGGATTGATTTTATTCTAATTTTATTATTTTATTTGTCATCATCATTTTAAAAGTTGTGTTTTTGCATACACGATGATGTCATTATATCGATTTAAAAGTTGTATTATCGCATACATGAGTTTTATAAAAATAATATTAAATATTATACTATGCAATATTTAATCTATTTTATTATATAAATGATTAATGAACGTAGGGAACGTATAAGGATGAACAAGACATTGTCTTGTGGAATGTTTTCTTCTATAATGAGGGCAATAAAGACAATGATTGACAAATACTATGTCAGAGAATCACACTTGAAAATTAATAATTATTATTAGATATATTATTGTTTTAATTAAATTATAGATTAATAATTAATACAGTGAGGTTATATATGCTTTTCCAGAATTCTTTTAACAGACAAACTATATGTAAATGGTTCCTGCAGACAGAACACGGAAATACTTGTCGCACGGCGGAAGTTGGCGCGATAACCAATCAACATTTTGCTGACGAGACATTGATTGGCTATCGCGCCAACTTCCACTGCGCGGCAAACGTTGCCACGTTCAGGGCAGCGATCATGTAATTTCACGTGGAAAGTTTCACTTTTCACAATTTCGTTGTGAAAATTTTTACCATTGTAGAAATTTTTCACTTTTCATTTTTCATCCTAGGGAAAAAGTTTTATGGATCGATACCCTGAGAGCGCGGCCATGGCGGCCTTTTTCCTCTAATGCTAAAGTCACTAGATTGATTAATCTAGTGACTTTATGTAATGCTTTACACTAGCGGCATCAACGTCCATTTTCGAGCTGCGGAAACTACGTACCACGAGAGCGAGCGAGACAGCTTGCTTTGAATCTTAAAAAACGCCATGTTTTTTCCTTAAACTGCATATAAAAACGAAAATTTTAAGCCCTTGAACGTTTTATTTCGACTTCACAAATTTTACCCAGACACTACTAATCTCCGTTGATGTATAACGTCTCATAAATATGTTTCAAATCATAAATTTTCTTATTCTTTTTTGTTTTTATACGAAATTATTGCATGCACGGTGTTTTTGTCAATATTTTAATATCGCACATAGAAAAGAATGTTTTCATCTATAAATTAAAAGCTTAGAGAATCTGAAGTTATGGTAAAATAGGATAAACTCCAGCATCTTCTTAACAAAGACAAATGATGCTTATATAAGAGCTCTGTGACTATCAAATTAAATAGAATAATACAGCTTTATTGCAATGATGTATCATTACAATTTCTGAAGGGGAAATTTCAATATTACTACAACATTGTAACAAGATTTTATAATATTTTTCCAATGTTGCACACAATCTGTCAATGATATATTTCTGCAATCTTTCTTTTGCTCTGTAGAGATAATATATCAAAGCTCTAATGTTATCTTTGAAATATTTTTATATATAATAAGAACCGGTTTTTAATTAACAAAAACAAGGCGAAAGTACAATGAATCAAATTTGTTTATTTCAATTTATTTAATTTTAATAGAACGCCGCGCATGACTAATGATACGACAACATGATTTGTAAAAACAGAATGTATTAAAAAACTCGATTCAAGTCGTTAATTTTTAGGAAGATTCCTCAGCGTAATATTTTTTTCTTGTAATTACTAATTGTAAGTTAAATTCGACAACACAAATCGAAATAAGATGGAGTACCTAAATAAGTGCTAAACGTACGGTTGCGATCATTTTAATTTACAAGTGTTCACTGTATGGTTCATAATAATAGTAATAATGACAGTATTTTATACAACTTCGCTCTCATTAATCATTAGATAAAAACACGCGCCTTCACGTACACATCGTCTTCAGAGCCTGCTTGCGACGATACTATTTTATGCAAATTATTCACATATCTCAAATTCGATCGCCTTTTGCCCCTTGGATGTAACTATAATATCGACGTATTACTCTTTAAAGCTCTACTCTGATTTAAATATACATACGACAATCATTTATATGATTCATTGCAATAAAAATTATCCTTTTACATCAATCACAAACCCAATGATACCTTATACACAAATTTTATTTCACGCAAATCACCAAGAGGTTTCCTATTCACTCACGCCCGATAAAGTACACTAACTCACCAAGTATTCACTGAAATCATTATATATATATATATATATATATAATGATCAAATAAATGCATTAATCATCTAACAAGTTAAATAGGTCGCTGGTTTATATATATTTATATAATTTTTTTTACACGGTTTCGAATTATTCGGATTGTTAGATATACAATATATCTGTGCATTCATTTAGTAGATGTAAGTATCACTCGCGCACGCGTCTCATATCACTGTATGTGTTCCATCATTTGTTATCTTTCGGAAAAAAAATCAATTTGATTAGCATTATTGCTGAATAATAACGTATTCGACTGAATAAATATATCATTCTGACTGAATAAAAAATATGGAACAAGAAAAACTTTCTTTGTATTATTTATATTATAACAAATTCAAGTATCAATACATTAGTATAAGCTATCACAAGTAAGCTTACATACATACATACATATCCATATCCATTCGACAAGAAATTTAAATAGCCAATAGTGTGCACAAAACAATTCTGTGGACTATAGCGTTTCTCTTGTATAGAAAAAAAAATACTAAAACGAAACTTAAATATAGCAATGTTATAGGTTTCGTGGAAAATTCATCATGTATGAAATATATATATATATATATCGAATCATTTGAGGGTAATTCTGAAGACTGGTTATTTTTTGCTATATCTACCATTTTCGTTTAATTCTAATTATCTAGGAATTAATCTGAAAACGTTCTTGTCCTATAGAGATAGCGTTTCTTAGACAATCGATTTTCTCTGAGAAGCAATCTTTTATTTCATTACATGAAATAGCATCGCTAGCAGGCAATTGTCCTATTATCCACAATGGAAACTTGAATTTCTTTTTTTTTTTTTAGAATCCTATAACAAACAGTTTCTTTTGGGCTTATTTCCCTAACAAGGGTGTAGTTTTTTTTTTTTTTTTTGCAGACTCGGTTTTAGTAAGTATAATCAATATTTGTCTATATGGTGATGTCATAAGGATAATTACAGCTCAAAGGATACAATAATTATTTTTTGTAACAGTGTTTCTCATTCAGATGTGCAAAACACGATGGACAAGGACTATGGTAATTCAGTCCTGCATCTCTTCTGGCATATCGTGAGGATTAATAATGCCTGGTACTGCCATTTGTTGCCGCCTTTTTTCTTCTTGGGCTAGTCGTAAAGCTGTTTCTCGTTCCTCCAAATAAAGCTCAGAATCATCTTCACCCGTATATTCCTATACAGATAAGAATAATTTATTTTAAAACTTAAAGAAATAACTTTCAAATCTGATTATTATTTTGCCCTACTAGTTATAGCGTGCAAAATATTAACTATTTCATATGTATTTTTAGATAAATGTGCAAGTGAAATGTTGAATATTACTTACTTTGATTTGTACAAGAAAATCTCTGAGGTGTTCCTTGAATGCGTTGATATCTTGATTTAGATGGAACAAACCTTGTACAGTTATTTTAATCTGATTATCAGTTAAATGCGGAAAGGCTGCTTTAAGCAATCTTGCAACAAATTCTTGTATATATAAAGTATTATCAGGCACAGGGCCGAGCGGCACCTGAATTTTCCCACGTTCAATCAGTGTAAACATATAAGCAAGAATAGTCGCGTGCATAGTCAGACCTGTACACATCAATAAAATCAAATACGTAAAAATAATATTAATATTTTAATATAAATAATAATTAATTAATGACAATTGTTGTATGTGTACAACTGTATTATTACTTTACCTGCAGTGTGTGATGTATCTGTGACAACACTGAATACATGTTGCAGAATATCGGTAAAATATGTTTGATAAAAGCTTTGACCCGCCTGTTCGTGCTGTTCAATATTTAATAGAAGTTGATAAAGAATTTGTAATCCTGTATCAGCTACATTCCTCATCGTATGTTTAAAAGCCCAAATAATCGAATCAAGAACCAGTTTAAATTGAGCCGGTGGAATTGAAAGAAATGCAGGAAAACAATGAATATTCACCGCCTGAATTAAAAAATGAAGACAAAATAATATTAAATATAGCTCGGAAGAATATTTAATCACATAAAAACAAGTAAATGCATATTACTTCACTTACTTGTAAAAGAAGGAAAAAGTTTGTTCTATGTTCCGGAAATTCTTCAAAGTCTTTGTTTATCATTTCTAAAGTACATTCAAATACTGCATCAAATATTTTGGGCACCTCGCTAGTGATATGGGCTTCCAGTTTATTTACTATGGTGGCCATAGCACTAAGCACTTCAGGCTCTCTAGCACAATGAACATTCGTCTTTTGATAATCCAGTAGAACAGCGTCCAGTAATGGTGGTATGAAGTTTTCCAATACCTATCGAGGAAAATCTCCATAAATATATGTTGTATAAATAAAATAAATAAAATTAATTAATTAAATTTTGAGAAGGGCAAAATATGTAAGTTTAATAAAAAAAATATGAGCGGGAAAACTTACCATTTGGTGATCACTCGTCCTGTTCACCCAATCCGATATTAATTTCAACGTTTCCTTTTTTACTACTCTCATACTCTTGATTAAAGGTTGTTTCATTACTATCTCACCATTTACAGCTATCGCAGCACTTATATTTTCACTCATAACCTGAAACAATGTAAACTTGCATTAAGTATCAATTATTATTAATTTGAAAATTTTTATATACAAGTACAGAAACATACTTTATAAACATTCAACATATCTAAGTATATTTTCCCTAACTGTATCACGTACGGATGCCCAAGAGCTTTACAAGCTCTAACATTTGTTTTTAAGATGCTAGCGAGTTGTTTCACGGCTTCTTGGTCCTTTAAGACATCTACATTCTGGTGAAAAATATTGAAATATAATTGCACATACATACAAATATAAAGCATCTGTTTTTTTTTTTTTTAACGTAACACAACAGATACCACAATACATACCTTAGATGCTTGACTAATAATGTCATCCCAAACCTGATTAGGGAGAAGCATATACTTTTCAATTAACTGTTCCTGTACTACAGTATCAGCTTGAGCACTTATCATATAGCCAACTGCTTCGTAGAACGTATGTACCTATTGTATAACATTAGATTGTAATTGCACAATATTGCACATTACATTAATAAGTATATAAAATAAATATTACGAATCATCTTACTTGTTGTGTTTGAAGATCGCATATGATTGTGCTAATTGTAGAAAGAATTTCTTCAATGAACGGCATTGCTTCCCCTATTTGTGCAGTAACAAAATGTCGTCTGCATTTCAGTGCTATTTTAATAAAAGTATCGCAGGCCATATCTTGCACTCCATCGTGCGTCTCTAAAACATTCATTGAACAAAGATTCATTATTAGTTTATGTTCAAATCATATTATATACAACAGAATGTTCCCGTAATAAGAACATCTACTTACCATGCATGAACTCAAAAAGTTTATTTACAACAGTCTTTAAAAATTTCCAATGGGCTCGGAGAAACCGTGGATACTGGCCAACAACATACATAATATTGCTAGCAATTATAGCTTTATTATCTTTTCCCTTTTTTTGTTCACACAGACCAAGTAAATCCTTGATTACAGTTACTAAAAAACGTTTTTCGTCCTCTTCATGCATAGCCCCCGAAATACTACCTATCGCCCAACACAACTAACAAAAAAATAGACAATAAATATAATATTATTCTTGTCACTTATCCAACACATTTTATTATATGTATTATTTTGAAAAACAGTTACCGTATTGAGATTCTTCCAAGACCATTCTGTACCATTAACTTGATTTTGCAGTTTTTCTGTCATTACTCTCTCTGTATCCAAATAATCAAGATGAGTAAGATACACGAGAGTTTCTCTCATATTTTTATAGAGATTAATAGAATCAGTATCTTTCATAAATTCTCTGACAACCTCGCCATTCTCATTTTCAACAACAAGTACTTCTTCAGGCTTTGCCATTCTGCTGATCATAATATATCGTACTTTTGTCAAAACTTGACCATAAAATAATCTCCGAGGTGGAACCGTCATGTTCTTAGACATGAAAAGTGGTGACGAAGTCACGAAAGGATTCTCTTTATACAAATCAGCTGCTAATCCATTCCAGTATTCTAAACAGATTTTAAAAATTTCAACCTCATCGACTTCAGATATAAGAACGAGGTAATGTAACGCCTTTACTAATGTCTCATTCAATTGTTTTTTTTCTATTAGTTCGCCATGATCTTTTAGATAAGTGCAAAGAAACATAGCTAGATTTTGAATAAAATTTTGTTCTTGATCTTGTCCAGCCGCATATGCTTCACGTATGTTAGTTTCCAGTGGAAGCATTAGCTCCAATTGCTGCATCGTGTTGATAAATAATATAACAAACATGTCATCATAATTCGGCACAGTGGCAACGACTGCTGCGATTTCAGTTAGACATTTTAGAGTAACGTTCCGAAATATTGGTACATTCAAAAACTGTAAATTGAAAATATCGATTATTATAAATAATAGCAGAGCACAAATAATTAATATTTAAGATTTCTGTTCATTCACCATTACTGTCTAGATTGTGACGTAAGAAACGAGAAAATTCACAATAAATAGTCTTGTAAAATATGTTTATGTAAGGATACATTTCAATAAAATAATACTTACAATTAATAGAACCATATTAAAAATTTATATTTTTATAATAAAATTTATTATTTAATTTAAATGAAATTAGCTATGTTCACAGATATGATAGACTGTCGAATTAAGGGACAAAATCTCCTGAAATAAATCTGATTTAATTTCTCCACAAAATAAAAGTTTTCAAAATATATTTCACAAGTCTATTCTATTAATAGCAAATTGTTTTCTCACTTCTAAAGTCGTAAACTGAAAGTAGTGTTGAGTGAATAGAAGTCTTAAAACAAAAAGTAATGAAAAAAAATTGATGATACAATACAATACCTTGAATATTAAAGTAGTTATCAATTTCGTTTCAAAAATATAACCAAGTGGAATCCAGTTTAAAAACCTTAGGAGCGTCTCTAATGTGACTGCTACTAACGGAACATTTTGTGAATTATCCATCACAAACTGACAAAGTTGGAATATCTGTGAAAATTCACTGCACATTGTATCTTTTAAGTGTTTTGCCTTTGTCTGAGTGAGTTGACCACTAGAAAAGTCGAATACTTCTTCTGATAAAAGTTTCAAGATAGCCATGTTGTTCTGACAGAGACTTTCGTTAGTTTTACTTGCACCAACAATATCACTGATAAATGATTCCCAATTTTTTGGCCACTCGCGTTTTAGTACCTGACAGAACAATATCGTTACATATAATTAGTATTTCACAAAGAAATATATTACAGAGGAATAATTTTTACTCACTTGTACAAGGATCATATTAAGTTTGTTAAGATAAACTTTGGAAGCTTCCATCGTCTCTGGATCACTGCTTGTTTTTATGATAAGGCCTACGATGTACTTTTTTATGCCTTCGCATTGATTTCTTGGTAATACTTTCCATCGTGTCTTTATAACTTGTTCCAATATTTGCAAACCGTAATATTTTGTTTGTTGATTCTGAAGCAACAATATAATTATTTGCACAGATATGTACACATATGTATGCAACCACAAATAAAAAGATATTTGTTGACATTTACCTGTGAATATTCTAAAATGGTATCTACCCGTGTCCAAGCATTTGGATGTTCTTTAAGAGATGTTAATACCTCTTGGGCAACTCTTTGTTGCTCACCTATCCCAGTATACATACATCCTACTATATTGTCGAGAAGCGTTATATCCAATTTCTGATTAAAGTCCAATAATTTAGATGCTTGTTCAGCCAAAGTTGCCATTGTATATCTTAACTGTATGTCCTTTCGTATGTTTTACCTTTTAAATAAAAGATGCATGTGAAAATACCTTGCATTTAGTAATATACTTAGATATATTGACTAACAAGTAGACAGACATGGTTTAATTTAGTTTTCGTGAATTTAGTAGCAAATTTGATAACTTATACTCACTTATACTAATGTATACTAATATACATGGATGAGTTTTTTGATCACATTATGATTGACCATAAGTCATTAACAATGCATGTCCAGTAGGAAAACTCTAAAGTTGTTATTTATAGTTGGTTCTTATTTTAAGACTATCTTAAGTGATATATTAAAAGATGAGCTAATACAGTCTTCCTCTGATTAATTCTGATCATCTTAAGATGATGGTTTATTTAATATATCTCAAGACTGTACCTAAGACAGCCTCAAATATAAGAATCAACTATGAGTCTGGCACTAGTTGATTAATCACAATGTAGTCAAATAATGTATTTCTAGTACATATAAAAGTCCTTGTACATAAATTTAAGCAAAAATGTATGTTTAATATAAATATATAAACCGATAAAAGCACAAAATCTTCATAATGATTTATTGTACTGATTGATAAAATATGTACTTTACTAGACATTTGAGAAATTTCACATTCATACACTCAGATCAAATCGGTGTACAATCGTTTTTAAGATACACTAGCGTATACATTAGTGCGTTTAACTGAATTTGTTAATTATTTTAAGTTATAAAAGCAAAGTAAGACAGACAAGACACAGCCGATTCTTCTAACTCGTAAAGAAATGGATAGTAGATTTTGACGTGTAAAAGAGTTTTATTCAAGCGACATAATCGTTCTCTATTAGAAGTCTAGCGTGGGGAAATGTCGAGATCGGAACGACAAACTTTAAGCAATGGATACTCGAAAATAGCGAGGGTGCCGTTAGAAACTACGTCGCACGTGTTCGCGCTAGAGCGAAAAAACTGAGAGGGATCTCCGCGACGCGGCGAGTCGTAGGACGAGGAGCTGGTGACGGGGGCGAGGATTACTCCTGTTCGCGATGTGGCGGTGCGCGCGAGAGGACCGATCTGCCGCCGCCGCCGCGGTCCCACGATCTAACCTACATTTGACAATAGGAAGCAAGGTTATGTGGACGCGAGCCGCAGACGCAAATTGTCACGCGGACGGATGAGACGGACAAGTGACACGCTGGGGCGAGGATGCAGCGGTACGTCCGCGGGGCTGGCCGCAGACGTACCTCACTCACGCGATCCTCGGCGTCCCCGACGCAGTCGGCTGCCCATTCATCCGTTGGATTGCGTCGTCGGTAGCCCACCGAGAGTGGAGAAGGCGTCGCGGGAAAACCGACGCGTGACTTACCGTGCTCACTCTCATACACGTACTCACGCTCCGAGTTTTTGCAAATTAAAAAAATCACACAGTTCCGCGCCGACGGTTCGGGGCCACTTCGGCGCGAATCACAAGCATAAAAGGGTCAAACACACAACCGCTGATTCCCGCGCACGACCACCAACTTTTGTACCTCGTTTCACGCACTCGTCATTCCTCCTGTCTCTGTGTCGTGCTTTCTCGCTACCACTCGTGTGCTCCCTCTCTCTTCCTCCCACTCTCTCTCTCTCTCTCTCTCTCTCTCACACCGTCTCTCTTTCTCACTCTCTGCTTCCTACCCCGCTGCTACTATTGCGACGGTACGAGGATCGTCGACTTTACGGAGAGGTTCGTGCGATACCCACC
>NW_017275218.1:335882-357463 GCF_001594065.2 Cyphomyrmex costatus
GACCGTTCTTCGTCGCAACCACCCCGTGCTCTCAACCTCATGCGAGCAACGTCTTTCTCACCCCAGTTTATCGGAAACAGTGCCGAAGGCGGTTACATTGACTGTAATTGCGTCTCTTGCGACGTTTCCAAAAATCCAACCTCAAGATTTTCGAAAATAATAACAAGATGGTCGGAAAAAGTTTACGCCGCCATTGCAGACAAACAGCGTTGGTGATTGGAGTAGCCTTTCAGACTCGGCCAATCACCGTCAAGCTACGACAGTTGGGAGCATTCATAGCGTTTTTCACTGGCAGTTAGTGCACACTCATATCAGAGAAGTGCAACCGGCTTAAGTCAGTATCACAAAATTACTAAGAAAAGTACTAAAAATGGCGTCGTTTGCAGACGAACGATAGTACCGATAGAGCATCATGGCTAGACCAATGAGCATCTTATGTTAATTAATATGGCAACTTTATGCTGGATGCTTAAGCGGGGAGCACAGACTTTTGCATAACGCATAGAGCATGTGCATAAGGAATTTCATTGGCCCATTTTCTTATGCATGAGTCAATGGACCAATCAAATTCTTTATGTATATGGTTTATGCGTTATGCAAAAGTCTGTGCTCCCCGCTTTATTGTAGAAGGCCCATAAGAGAAATCAACAAATCATAATCCTTCTTTTCCTCTCACTTTACGAAAGAGAAGCATTTTAATTGGTTGCGTTATGCAAAAGTGTGTGTTGCGGCCTTAATATCTGGCATCACTGATCCGTTCCACTGCGTTCCACTATTTCTTGATTCTTTCTGATGTATCTTTCTTCCAAATAACGTCATCGGAGTACCTAGTGTTACTTTGTATAAGACACGTGTTATTAGATAGGTTTCCCTATTCGGTTTGATTTTTCAGACTCTTGGAACTCCCCCTAACTAAATTTTAGAAGACTACGTTGAAAGGTAAATTGTTAATTAATTATAAGCAATTGAATTTTTTTTTCACTGTAATAGATTTCCTAAATATTTTGAGGAAGTGCATGCTCGGAATGTTTTTGAATTATTAAAAAAAATCTTTTGATTAATCTATAAAATCAATTGATTAATATAAAAAACCTATAAAATTATTTGATTAATTAAAAAAATTTATTTTTGACCGAATAAGCAACGCTTTGTATTCTTTAGAATTATAGAAATGGCCAAGAGAACACAACCAGCTTGGCATCTGCCAGATAGAAAGGATGGCACGGTATTGAAATTGTACAACAGTTTGACTAGAGAGAAGGAGGTGTTTGTACCACAGTTTGGAAATCGTGTTTTGTGGTATAGTTGTGGACCTACTGTTTATGATGCATCTCACATGGGTCATGCAAGGTACTGATGTCTCTAAATAATATCCTTAACAACTCTTTCTCTTTCTCTCATTTGATACAGTTTTTTATGGAATCATTTTACTTTATATATCTTTCAATATTGTATTTATTATAAAATTGTACATATATCTTAAGTATTTTAATTATCTGACAAATATGCAGGGTAGAGGATACCTTGTTATGATGATATGCTATCAAGGTCATGAACCTGAATTTTGGTTTTAACTGTTGCTTGTTATTTAATAAAATAAAAAGTTATTCTCTCTCTCATTATTATCAAAGTTAATTATTCTTTTTGATACTTTAAACAATAATAAAATGTATGTATTTTTACTTAGAAAGTTATTAATCTATGGCCAGTATTCATAGTCAATTCTTAAATTTGAAGCTGTCTAAAGTATAGTTTTAAGATGTCATAAGCTAATAATAGTTTAAAAAACTTTAAATATTGAAATAATATCAAATTAACGACTCTTGCAATTAAAAATCAAAATATAAAATAACCTATGTATTTAAAATTGTACATCGGTATGAAGGCACATAGAGTCACAATGTTAGTTATAATTTAACAATACTTATTACATCTAATTCGTGATTCAACGATTACGAGCTATTCCAGACGTTTCGGCAATAGTTTTTTGCCATCTTTAGCGGTGGATGTTATCCATTTGTATTTAGATTAGATTCTCAAGTTGTCTAAGTATAAGCACAATCATCGGTCAATCAAGTTCCTCAGCTTATTGATAACGATATTACTGTCCTTAGATTAAAGTATCACATATTTGCATACACAGAACATACTCCAACATAATTATTATTTAAGTACAAATATCTCACTTTAATTCAATTATATAATTTTAGATAACAAAACTTGTCTTAAGCAAAATAATTGTGTGTTGTTAATTTTATGCTTATAACCATAATCATAAGCTAATCAGAAGGCGTTATTAGCATTATTAAAACATTACTTAAGACAGTTTTAAAATAAGAATCAACTATGAATACTAGCCTAGATAAAATCTTGCTTTGCATTATATATTATATACCCCTGAGCAAATGAAATAGCAAAATGTTGCCAATTTGTTTGCAAATTGGTAGATCATTGAAGCACACACACACACACACACACACAGGTCCTCTTTCTGCTTCAGTATTTATTTATATTTAAAATTTAAACTTAGTATGTTTATATGTATCAAGTGTTTTTTTGAGCATATAAATGAGATGTACATATGTATGTGTTTTTTGCAGATCATATATATATTTTTTACAGATCATATATATCTTTTGATATTCTGCGTCGTGTACTGTCAGATTATTTTGGATATGATGTCTTATATGTAATGAATATTACTGATATAGATGATAAGATTATAAAAAGAGCAAGACAGAATTATCTGTATGAAAAATATGTAGAAGAAAATCACAGCCTTAATAGAATACTAGACGATATCAAAGAAGTAATGTCTAATTTTGAAAATGTCATACGAACTACAAATAATACTGATAAAAAGTGTATGTTGGAACAAATGTTGTATAAAATAACAAATGCCATTGAAGATCTGCAGAAAGCAGTAAAAGAAAAAGATGAGAAGGAGATTGCAAACTTTCAAGATGTAAGTATTGCTTAAGATATACATGATCTCCAAAAAGTTAGGGAATTGTTGAAATATCTCAAAAACAATTGATTATAAAAATTAAAAATGTAAGAAACAAAGTTGTATGATTAAATAAAATATATTTAATGAAAAATCAAGGACTCTATATAAAAATGATAATAATAAAGGGGCGAAATAAGAAACCAAAAATTATAAATAATAAAAAGAACTTAACATTGAGTATATAATTAAATAATTTATAATCTTACATACTATTCTTACTTAAAAACTACTTATAAACTAAAATGCTACAAAATTAATACTTAAAAAATAACCAGTTTCGACTCTTCTGTTTGAGTCTTCTTCAGATTTAAAATGGACTCGTTTGTGGATAAAATTAATGTAGAACATAATATTATTGATGAACAAATAGATAATACGTAACCGATAATTCTGTGAAACATTTTTTTTAATTATTTATAAAATTTTGTATATAGGCATTATTGAAAGAAGCTAGAGATCCTTTAGCCGACTGGTTAGACAAAATCAAAGGTAGCACAATTACGGAACATTCCATATTTAATAAAATATCGCAATATTGGGAAGCTGAATTTCACAAAGATATGGATGCTTTAAATGTAAGATTTGAATGTTTTTATTGATGTTTTTTAAAGACTAACTTGGTTTGTAATTACTATAATCGTTTAACAAATCTTTTAGATATTGAAACCAAACGTGCTCACAAGAGTTAGCGAATATATACCCGAGATAGTAACGTTTATACAACAAATAATAGATAATGGATATGCTTATGAAAGCAATGGATCGGTATATTTTGACGTAGACAAATTTGATAAACAAGAGAAACATTCTTATGCTAAGCTTGTACCAGAAGCATACGGCGATACGTCAAGCTTAGAAGAGGGAGAAGGTAAATTTGAGTTAACGGCTGCAATCAGTAGATAAAACTGATTAATGAACATTCAGTGATTTTTTTCATGATTGGTTTTCATACTTAAATCCAGAGAAGAAGTGAAGACAAGAATCAGTCGTATTAAAAACGAAGCACTTACCGATCAGTTTTTTCTGCTGAATGCATTATCTGTCATGTATTTGGTTTATAAAAATTCATTTTTTAAAATTAAATTAACTTATTTCTTTTTTTCTTTGTTTTATTAAGGTGATTTAAGTACTACGGCAGATAAGCTCACTGAAAAGAGATCGATAACAGACTTTGCTCTCTGGAAATGTTCAAAGGCAGGTGAGCCATGGTGGGATAGTCCTTGGGGTAAAGGACGTCCAGGATGGCATATTGAATGTTCGGTCATGGCGTCTGCAATTTGTGGAGAAAGTTTAGATATCCATACAGGCGGAGTAGATCTCAAATTTCCTCATCATGACAACGAACTTGCGCAAGCGGAAGCATGTTTCAATAACTCATATTGGGTTAGATATTTCCTGCATTCTGGCCACTTGACTATAGCTGGCTGCAAGATGTCGAAGTCGCTAAAGAACTTTGTAACAATACAAGACGCTTTAAAGAAATATTCAAGTAGACAGCTCAGACTTGCCTTCCTTCTGCATTCATGGAAAGACACTTTAGATTATAGTGACAATACCATGAATATGGCTGTACAATATGAAAAATTTCTTAACGTGAGTATAGGATTTTTAAATACGTATTATAAAATATTTTGATACGACATTATAGGTTTAAAATGATATTGTGTTCGCTACAGGCGTCGCGAACTCGTTGCTGAGTTCGCTGCTCCTGTGACACCTCCATATTCGCACATTCCTGAACTCGCGGAAATAACTCCATAAAAAGAACTTTATAAAAAGAAATTGAGTAGTGTGATGGCATAATCGATTATTTGTTAAAAAAAAAAACTGATTCTCAAAAGTATGATTCGTTATTGTTACCGTTATTTAAAAATTTGGTGGAATTAAAAAGGTGAAACATTATGCATGATGAGATGGGAATGGGCGAATTTCGATCAATTAGATATTAGCGGCATTGCATGATATTTCAAGATCACGTTTGCCATGGTAGAATTACTTATGCTAACACAGGAATACCGTGATTATTTATGATTTATGGGCTGTTAGAAGGAATAAGGATAGTTTTTGTCCATTTTTATAAATTTTTTAAAACGGTCTCATCATTTTATTTTATCCTAATTGTCTTTATTCACAAATGACATATAACAAACATTAACGTGTCATTTTCAACGTCACGATTTATTATGGCTGTGGTGACTACTCAGAAGTCTTAAAATGAAAAAATATGTGTGCAACGATGAAATTGATAGTACTATATATTTTTTTTTTTTTTTAGAAAAAAATTATGAAAATCGTTTTTCAAAATCAAATCACGGCTCTTTTAAATGAAAATTTTATTTTTAGAATGCAACAAATCTTTTAAATACAATTTTTCGCATATTTAAAATTTTCATACTTTTATGCTTACGTATTTAGGAAATTAAATTTCTACATTTTATTTTCCAGGAATTCTTTTTAAACATAAAATGTAAGATTAGAAGTTTGGGAACGAATACTACTATTGATAGTTTTATTAAATGGTCTGATTTTGAAGTAAAACTCAATGAGAAATTTTATCTTGCAAAGCATTCTATACATAAAGCATTGTGCGGTAAGTCTTAATTATTTCGTAATAGATAGATGTGTATCTCTAAAAAGATTTGTTTATTGCAGACAATATTGATACAAGAACTGTTCTCAATTTAATACGGGAGCTCGTGACAAATTGCAACGTGTACATGAGTCAAAGTAAAAATCCAAACTTGTTTCTTCTTAGAGATATCGCAGTATATATTACGAAGATGTTTACCATTTTTGGGGCGATTTCTTCTTCGTACGATTCAATTGGATTTCCAATTAATGATGAGACAGTCAGTACAAATGTAAGATCAATACAAACACGATAGCAACTTCTCTATTACATCGATAAATTCAATAAGTGTAGCTATTCAAATTTTGCGCTGTTTTTTTTTTGTTAAGTTTCATTTCTTGCAGTATGAATAGCCTTTGAAATCCGAGTTTGCAACTTATTTCAATTTGATTCGTAAAAAATGAAATTTGAATAGGAATTAAATCGTGTAATTTTTTTTCGAAATTGTTTTTCCTATGCCTGATTTCGACGATTACTTCTTATGAGCAAGGATTATCAGCGTAAATATTATAATACTATTTCATGCGCTATTCACTTTTTCGAGAATTTTCTTGCTTTGGTAATCTTGATTCACAAATTTCGAGATACTTGTATATATATTTTTGTATATTTTATGATCAGGTTGAAGAAACTGTTATGCCGTATGTTAAAATTCTGGTGAATTTTCGAGAAAAAGTTCGAAATTGTGCGAAAACTTTGAAAGCGAAAGATATTTTACAAGAGTGTGATCAATTGCGCGATGATATTTTGCCTAACTTTGGTGTGCGGTTGGAAGATAGTAATGAAGGAGAGTGTAAAGTAAAATTAGTCAACAGAGAAGAATTGTTGAAGGAGAAAGAAATTAAGATAAAACTAGAACTTCAGAAAATCTTAGAGAAGGAAAAAATAAAAGCGGAAGTTGCTGCTGCGGCAGCAGTAAAAGAAGGGCAAAAAAGAATACCGCCAAATGACATGTTCAGATTGGAGAAAGATAAATATTCTCAATTTGACGATAAGGTAAACATTTTGCTCATTTTGCATATAACATTTATTATATCATAAATATACATTATACTGATTTTGATCTTATGATCAACTACATTATACTGACAAGTGAGTTTATATTCCCATTTTATATGCTTTTTAAATATGCAGGGATTGCCAACACACGACGCCGAAGGTAAAGAAATTAGCAAAAGTTTATTCAAGAAGTTGCAAAAGTTACAGCAAGCACAGGAAAAAAGATATAATGAATATTTAGCTTCCACGCACAATGGTTGCTTGTAAGATAATCCTTGGTATCCTTACACATAAGGAATTATGTCGACTTATTTGTGAAGTTACAGTATAGTATAGCAGTTTTATATTTGAACAGCTGTATTTCTTGTGTTCCTTTATCACATTACAAGAATAATAATTTCTTTGCTATAAAGTATTGAAAAATATCTAAATTATAACTGTCTATGCGACACATCAATATAATTTTAAATATATGAGTACATATTAATATACATACATGTAAATATATATACAGTGCTCGCCAAAAGTTCCGGGCCATCTGAATAATTTCTGAATGGTCGGGGGAGAGGGGAGAAGGCATGAAAATCTTAAATGGCATTCAACTCCACATATCATTTAAGATTTTCAGACCTCCTCCCCCCTCCCCCTAGAAATGTTAAGATGGGTGTTTTTGAGATTCAATGATAGATTTTATGATCCTGTTGCATCCCTGTAAATTTTAATCCTATATCTCAAATCATTCAGAAATTATTCCGATTGCCCGGGACTTTTGGTGGGCATATGTATACAGGGTGTCATTGACCGATTAAATCACCTATCAAGAGCAGGTAGAGTAGACTGAACTAATTCAAAAAGTCTTATATAATTTTGCAGTTTATGCAATATTTAACGAGGTATTAGACCTTAAAGATAGCCGAATAAACGCGTTCGTCCGGCCTACTACTGTCAAGCGTGTAGGACTCTCTTTACGCGCGCAGGTCACGAGACGCGTAAATATTGCATAAACTGTAAAATAGTATAAGACTTTTCGACTCAGTTCTGTCTCTTGATAGGTGATTTAATCGGTTAATGACATCCTATATATATATATATTTTTTTTTTTTTTTTTAATTGACAGGAAACTGTCTAAGGTTTGTTCTGAAAGCTTTATTTAAAGATTAAATTTAAATGCCTTATTTTCTATCAGTATCTTTCATTTATGATTAAGTAAGTCTTCAATTATCAAACTTTTTAAAATTGTTTTGTAATTTATTTTATTGTATTAATCTTGAATTAATGTAGGAGAAAATGGGGGAGAATTCCAGTATTGTAATTTATCATTATTAAAGGGATCCTAAAGATTTAGTCGTAACGTAATTTGAACCTATACATAGACGATTTATATGTCATTGACATGTCACTACATCAATATTACGCACACATTGTACACATAAATATTTGTATAACAATAACTTTTAAAATTAACAAATAAGTAATAAAGCTCGAATGATTAAAATTTAATATAATAAGAATAATACGGCGTTTTAATTAGACGTCTAACTCTAATTCGGTAAAACTTCCCCTTTACACAGTCAGCCTGAGGGTCAAGGTCACTCGAAAGTAAAGGGGAAGTTTTACCTCTAATTCTATAAGAATTCCACGTTGTTTCTTCATACGAACTACTAGTTTGCTAATTATTTCGTAAGTACATATTGCATAGCTTTTATATGAAGCAAATGTTTGTCACGACATAGCTCGAGTGCTGTATTAAACTTCACCTTACAGACACGTATTTAATGCATATACTTTAATCCTGAAAAAAGATTTTCGAATCTACGAAAGAGGAAAAAAGTCATTGTTATATAAAAATTATATAATATAATCGGTAAATAAAAATAGCTTTAGGATCTCTTTAAAGTAAACTAATTTTATAAAGCTTTGTGTGTTTGTAATGCATATCGCAATAAATATTGTGTTGCTTTATCTATAAAATTGCAGTGAATATCTGTGTATGATTTTGTATATTAAAATCATGAGATCACTAAATATAATGTACAATATATATATATAAATGTATGAAAAGAATGCTTCAATATCGCCAAACTACCAACAGCATATTCATACTTGATGTACGTGCACATACATCGGCATATCGTACGGCCGATGCGATTCAAAACTGGTCGAACAAAATAAATGTTACGCGTTTTCACTCGACCGGATGAATTTGACACGCGATGCTGTCCATTATTAAAACATAATACCCCTTTCACACGTAACGAGTGGGCCGACAGTGACAGCTTTGTAAATGCGAAGGCGATATAATGCTCGATTCGCGAAGCGAGCCAATATTCATCCTATATTCAAAAGCAGTGAAAACCCGAGGTAGACGAACAGGTCGACCCGTCAGTCGCTTTTCCAACTTCCTGCAAAATACGCATCGTATCCGATAATAACGATGTCCAGTCCGAAAACTCGGAATAATCGAGGAAGATGGTCGACCTGCTCACGCTCTCGATTACAATTTCCGGATTGGAATGAAGCCTAGTATTTAAACTCCTCGCGGCAATGTTTTCGTTCTTAATCGAGAAAGTTTAATGAGATACATCTCATGTTAGGGACTACGTTATTTGCGTGATTCGATTTACGCCGAAGCGAAGTTATAATATAACATCGAAGCTGATCAATCATAGCTATTCTTCTGAAGAATGGAATGACTGTGATTCGCCAGTTCCATAACTACGGATACTATTAAATTCAATATTAAGCTCGATGTTGTAACTTTGGCGTAAATCGAGCCGTGTAATTACATTTGCTTTACACATTTGTGTCATTAATTACACTCTTACACTCGTTTCTACCGATATAGATTAACTGTATAATCTCGGTTTAACTTACTATTTATTTTTTTCTAATTTCTAGAGAAAAAAACGTTTGTTGTAACTTTTAAACGACTCAATTACAAATGACCGAAAATTAAGTTACTACAAACGATTAATGAGAATATGATGTCATTTCCTTTTTTTTATTTAAAATTAATTTCTATAGCTATTTTTAAATTGATTATAATTAAATTTATTTTTTAATTACAAATTAAATGATAAATGCAATATAAACAACTATAATACAAAAACGATTTTTTTATTTTTCAACTAGAAACCAAAATGTCGGTATTACAAACAATTACAAATAACAATTTCATCCATAAAGGTACCGTTTAATTTGTAGCTAAAAAATATTTCTTATCTGTTTTTCAAAAAATCGATGGCATTCTAATTTTTCAACTATAAACGAAAAAATAACTAACACAATTATCTAGGCCAGTATTCATAGTCAGTTCTTCATATTCAAGACCGTTTTAAGTTGAGTCTCACAAAAGGCTGCATTAGCGTTTTTTAAGACATTGTTTAAGATGGTTTTTAAATAAGAATCGAATATGAAATATGAACACCGGCCCTACAGGCAAAATTCTACAAGAAACGTCCTTTAAGATCTGAATTGGTAAAAGTCTGGTGCCAACTTCACGGAAGTCTTCGTCGTCGTCGTCGTCGCTGATACCTGGATGTTGACGGGAGGTACAGGGTCGACGAACCAGCCAATCGTGCAGAGGCCCCCGCATCTGCATTCTAATGAGACTCACCTGGGTATATATGGACTTAAGTCCGCAACTTCGTTGCTTTTTCCAAGATATCTCTCTGCTAGACAGGTGAGTCCTCTTCTTTTTCTGTTCGCTCTCTCTTTTGCGAGATACACCGTAACACCGCATAGTTCTCTACAGAACTGTTTCTGTGAACGAGCGTGTTCTTCAATAATATAATTTTGGAGTCATCGGCGAGAATATTTGTATGTGAACGAGTGCGAGGATTTTGCTACCGCGATTAGCGAAACGCTAATGTAAAATTGACACCGAGCCGGTAACACAATAGCGATCGTTCTTGAATTATCTTAATGGTGGATCTTATTTACGATGTATCAATGATTTCTATTGTTAAATATTACAATGATAAGAATAATCCGAGACGGTGAAAAATCAAAGCCGGATAGACAGCTTCGACTTGACTGCCAATTTTCTTTTCGATTATTTAAATACTATGTTGTCTACGATTAATCCTTCAGTTCCGTGACAGCCGATTAGATTCCAAGATTCTAAGATCTGTCTTCTTTGAAAGCAAAACAACAGTCCGATTTTGTAGATAATATATAAGGCTGCGTAGATAGAGATTTTCATAAATGAATAACGCAAGTTATTCTGAAGAATGTGATGTGTGCACGTCTGCGCATGCATATGCGTTTATTTCAGTGGAAGTATAAGAATAAAGTCAGTATATTAAAAAACGATGTATTAAAACTATATGTATTAGCTGACAACGATGTAATTCTTATAAGAAATCCAATTTAGGAATCTATTCTGTAACTGTTAACAATTGTAGATAACTATAAAAACCGTTTATCGTTACAGCTAATCGTTAAGAGTTACGGAATAAGGCTTCTTACAATACTAGCCAATTTAATTGAAAATCGTTGATTTTGAATATTAAAAGCATTGAACAACAAAGTGGTTAAGTAATTAATCACTATCTTTCAATATTAAATTTTCATTAAAAAAATGGAAGACATCAGTTTTATCTTTTTCTTAATTCTTAGTAAAAAAAAAATCACGATAGTTTAGAAACAAAATAATTGTATAATTTATAGTAAAATTATTTTTCATTAATCTTAATAATTTCTCTGTTTATAAATAAAATATATTTTTTATTGTATTATCGATGAAATTGATATTATGATGAAAAATAACTTTATTAAATATATATAGTATGATACAAAAGAAGGACTACGAACCTCATAAATTAATTTGACAAAAATAAATAAAGACAATTTTAATACGAAAAAAAAGTTTCGACTCCGATCGAGTCTTTATCAATATTTAAGATTTGATTTAAATTGTAAAATATATAAGTTATGAAATACATAAATTCTCTGTATTTTGTGTCCTTGACTGACCACTTGTAGATTTTAACTTAAATTTCATTGTCTTGATGATAAATATAAAATTTTTAATTAGAAAGAAGATCCCTGATTTAAAAAAGTTGATAGAGAACGACAGAAAAATCCTATCATTTTGAATATGGAATCTGGTTCGTAAATTCACTAATTTGAATCAAATCTTACAGGAATCTTGTACAAATGTTATAGAACTTGATAAAATACGATAGAATTCATAGCCGATCAATCGTGATGCTTGCTCGAAGTCGACGATAGCAAATGTGATATAGACTTATATAAAACAATATACAAATTGATATAAATGCTATATTGTTCTTAATCGTCCTCTATCAACTTTTTTAATCAGGGATTATACAATGTGACATAAAAATTGTTTGTTCGTTATCACAGTGATATTTTATACTGTCTTGATAAACTTTCAGTGTAAATTTATTATATTATACAATTATATTTTATTGTAACGCTTCTGAACTATTGCGATTTTTTTTACTATTTATAACTATTTCTACTCCCCATAGCAAAAATATCCTAAATATATTATGAATATTCTATAGACGTTGCAATATTTTTAAACTGTCCCTGTGATATTTATACAGCTGTGTGAATTATAAGGAAAAATTGTTATTGAGCAGGATACTGTTCAATAATAACAATATATTGTCCAATAATTTACACAGCTGTTGGTTGTGTTATGGTAAAATGATCAGTGGAGTGGACAGTATAATTAAATATATTGTAATCATTTTGTCATACAACTCACACAGCTGTATAAATTATTGGACAGTATATTATTATTACACAATATCTAATAATAATTTTGCGATACGACAGGTGTATAATAAATATATCACAAGAATGGTTTAAAGATCGCAATGCGTCTGTAGAATATTCATATAATATATTTAGGATATTTTTCTGCTGTGAGACGAGTATAAATAGTCATTTTTGTCGTCTTTTTTACATGCTGAACACGAATTTATTGGCAAAAGTTGACTATCATATCATAATTTGAAAAAATACCATCAGGAGAGGTCACATTTCTTTGGTATACTTTCTCAAAATTATGATAGTCAATTCTACCAACAGATTTGTGTTCAACAGGCAAAAATGTGTTGGAAGTGACTATTCCTACTCCCCACAACAGAAATATCTTAAATATATTATACGAATATTCTCCAGACATTCCAATATCTTTAAATTGTCATACGATGTTTATACAGTTATGTGAGGCAAAATGATTAGTGGAGTGGACAGTATAATCATTTTGCCATACAATTCACATTATTATTGGATTAATACTGTCACACGATGTATCATTACGCTAGCACACAAACAGATGATCTTTTAACTAACGCTTATGCGATTAGTCAAACTTTAAACTTTATGCTTAAAAAAGCTACTTTGTGGTAAAAATAGTTTACACTTTTATTACTTAATTTTTCACGAGGGGTTCCATGCTGTACTAATATTACTCTCAAATTCCGGAATACCTTGTATGTAAACATACTAAACATATTACGAAACGATTTGCTCTCGCATTTATATTTTGCTCTCATCTTGAATTTTGCAGATCCCGTTTCTAATAACAACTTCGAGAGCAACCTCGTAAACACCGTTAATGTCCGACGATGTTCACGCGCGAATCTGGTCGAATTTTTTCGACATAGAATTGCTTACCGAACGTCCACTCCGTTCTCCCGTTTCGTTTCTAATTGTTTCTTTTTGCTCTTTTTTTTTTTTTTCTTTATTGTTGAGACCGAAACGAAGGTCAACACCTATGTCGCATCTACCTACGTGACGAACGCACGAGCCAGTGACTGTCGAAATTTTTCTCTTGTGAACTTTTCTTTATCATTCATATTTTAATGTTATCAGTCGTTTGAGGTTTAGGCGGATCGATGATAGTTATATTTTCCGTAATGTTCGGTTAAATCGTTTCGTTCGCCAATTTGCAACGCGGCAGTTTGTATCACGAAGTACACACTGCTTCGATTTTATTTTGATTTATTATTTTCTTCTTTTTTTTTTTATATCTAAATATTTCGGAGATTTTGTATTGTGATGTTTCGCGAAGCATGGACAGAATACTCTTTCGCTCGGTTCCTTTGTTTCATTTTCGATGGCCTAAACGAAGGTCAGATCGGAGTTGCCTGCACGTATGGTAAAGGCAACGAGACTCCACGGGCTAATATTAACATATCAAAACGAAAAATCCAAGATTCTTATAAGAGGATCACCGTTACTGATCAAGGAGCAGAGCCGTAATCAATGTCGAATAACAAAACATTAATTAATACCGTTCAGTCAGGTCGAACCGTTATACTTCGCCATCGGCAAAGTAGCCAATGCGATATTGCTAGTACGCGAGGATACTTTTAACGATATCTCTATGTGTGAGGCTGCTGCGAAGTACTCGCAGACTCATATCACAAACGTGTGATTACTCGAATACAAATGTCGCCCGCGTCTTTGTTCTCTGTTTTATGCACACGTCACGCCACGGTTCTGTAAATCAAGGGTGAAGATATTTATTCGAAAAACAATGTACATTGTTGGTCAACAATTTAAGACTATTTAATTGATAATGTCTACTACAATATATAAAATTAAATTAAATATACACACGTAATTTAATGTATTTTTATTATTTCATTAACTATATATATAATATTATATACATAATAAAATGAAAAATAATATAAAATATTAAGCGAAAAAAGACCGATGATTAAATACGTGAGTGAAAAATGTCGTATTCTAATATTTCTTGTGAATTTATACAATTTTCAGTTCAAGCTAAAGTATGCGCTGATAATCTCGATAATCGGTCTTATTCTAAACTAAAACTGGAATAGTAATACTATATTACAATTGAATTCGACAAGTAATTTAATAATCAGCGCATAGTTAGTTAGCTTGAATTGGAAATTGTATAAATTCACAAGAAATATTATTATGCACGAAGAACTGTTTTGACCAAATAAGAGATAAATGTTTGGTAATTATTTATAACAAGGCATTTTTTGAATTTTAATGTTTTTTTCTTGCAATCTCGATAAAAATCTTTGTTACGATTCTAACAGTAATAATCAACGGAGAGAATGAAAAAAACTGAAAAAAAATGATGGAAATTTAGAAATACACTGGGCAACAAAATTAACGCAACACCTGTTTCACTCTGCAAAAATAGGCAAACTTCAAGATAGAATAACTTCGTCAAAAATCATCGTATCAAGATGTTTAAAAAAGTATTTTACAGCTTGAAACCTCTACTTTTCAGATTGCTACTTGAAAATGTGGTCTCACGGAGATTTTATGAAGTTACACAAACATAAATAAAAGTGCGTCAAACCTAAAAATTTTTTACGAAATTTGAAAATTTCCAACCCACGAAATAAAAATTATGCACAAATGTGGTTTACATCATTCGAAAGAGCGAATCTTTACCTTTAATTTGCTTTTCTACGAAACTCCGTATGATTTTTTTTCACCGAGTTATTCAACGTTGTTGTGTGTGTGTGTGTGTGTGTGTGTGCGTGCGTGTGTGTGCGTGTGCGCATGCGTGTGAGTGCGTTGGGTGAAATGCGTGGGTAACAACAAATAATTAAGTTCATGCGAATTTTATCTTATAATGCGCGTCTACATAAAAATAGAAGTTATGTTTTTTTTAATGCAGATTTACAATTCGTTTTTACCAAATATAATTACTAATATGTAAGTGTATTTAAAGTTTCTATAATTAGCTATAATTATAAAGACTTTGAATACACTTCAAACTTTTCCAATTATATATTGTTAATTTAAAAAAGAATAAAGACTATCACAAAATTATCAAGTTTTGGAAAACGACTCATTAAGTTATAACAAATTTAACATGTGAATTATAACAATACGTGACAGGTGATATGAGTCAACCGCTGGTTATTATTAGCGAATATAATTTAATTATTAAATATAATTATTAAATATAAATAAATAAATTATATTATATTCGCTAATAATATTAAGATGATAATTTAAGATGTAATTTTTAGCAAAAACGAGCTAGAGGCCCTCCACCACCCCCGCCGATAAAATCGGCGGTCCTCTTTTCTTTCTATTAATATACTTATTCGCAAACAACGGACCATTGTAAATGTATAACAGCCTGTTTTTGCGAGTAAGTATTTATGTTGTTTTATTTTTTTTTATTTCTATTTTTATTTTTAATTATTTTATTTTATATATAACACATATATTTTAAATACAATTTTTTAATACAATCTTTAATTATATAATTCTTTATTCAATGTAATACAATAATTATATTTATATTACAATAACAGTATCTAATAATATACAATAGTAATAATTATTTACAATATATACAATAATATATACAATTATAAGTGCTGTTTAAAATACATTAAAAATGATACTAAAAGCATAATTGAAAAATCTTAATAATGTGGGACACGAAAACGTCGAAAATACGTATGATAACACAAAATTTTAGTAAAACGATGTTTATTGGAATAATGAAAAATAGGATGAAATATGGTATTCACGATAATATATTGAATCGTATTTATTTTTAATTGTTAACTTATTATTATAAAATTTATTAAGCATGATCTAATGAAATTTAATAGATTTATGTTCTTGTGGTGCGTTGGTTAATATCCGATACAAAAGAAGAAAAATCTTCATAGTAGGAAGCGAATTTTACGTATCCTGTTTCTACAGCAAATTCATAAAACCTTTGTAAAGAAAAATTAAATAATCCGTCAAACACCAACGGAACCTGTTACAAGATTTTGTTATAGGTATGAATCTTTCGAATTTTTCTAACTGCATATGTACTAATTTTGGCAGAGTGTCAATTACAATTACCTTTAATATTATAATATAATAAAATTTGTAAGCAAGAAAATATGTTCTACCATTACTAAAAATTATCTTTTATTGAAAAAAAAAAAAGGATAGAATGATTTTCTTTTGAAATAGTAGTTACGAAGAGGAATATATTTAACGATAATAAAATACATGTGTATTACTGTAATCTTTTATATGTATGGGTACAAAGTTTCTCGGGTACCAACTGTTCGAGATGAGCCGAACTCGATAATAGTGGGATTTTAAGGAACTAAATATTTTTAATATTTTTATGCTGAAAGAATTATATATTATATAAAATTTGACATATTTTCTATATATACTTCTGTATATATTTAATCAAAAATTTTAATTAATATAATCCCATTAATATGAGAGTACCCATTCGACTTATCTCGAATTTTCTGTACACACACATTTTTAATCAAATTCATGGATTTACGATAAAATTGTTGAAAGAATATAAAGCATTTTGGTTTACCTAAGTCGACAAAAATCAAAATTTGTTAAATATAACCTCATAATATGTGCATGTATTTTATTATAAATATAGATATATACGCATATATATATATAAGCTGCAATTATTAAATTAATATCCTAGAATTGCGCGATGTCCAAAACCTGAAAATAATTTAAAAATAATTAACAGTTAGAGAATTAAATATATACATTCGTAACTTTTTATTAAAGTATAAGTTAAAACAGTGAAACAAGTTATTTGTATAAAATTTGAATTTATTATTTAATGTGATTTTTTAATTTAAACGTCATATTACATCTCTATCATCATATTACATATCTATAAAATACGGAAGTCTTATTGTCATTAGGACAGTATTGTTACTAGTATATGATTACCAATGGAAGAACATTTAGTGAAACTAAAAAAGCAAAGAAAATTGTATTCCAAAATATGCCACACTATTTAATTTCGCAACTTAATTTTAAAATGTATAGATAATATAATTGTAATTGATTCATTGGCAAAATCATTATTTTCGGGAACTGCGTACAAAACCGTCCGGATTAATTCCAATCTTGTAACAAGAATCTTCAACGAACCAAATAGACTTTACAAAGAAATTTGATAAAAAGCAACGAGAAGGATAATTCTCCATTATGAAAATAATTTCGATTTTCCATCGGTACAAACCACACGCATACACAGGCAGCTGTCTGACACGAGGTATGTACAACAACGAGACTTTTGCATATAAAAAAATTAATCACTAATCGTAAGATATTTTTGAAATTCTGTAATGCTAAAAATATAAATGTCGAAAATTTGTGAAAAAGAAGATAATATTTAATCAATGGCTCAATCAAAGCTCAAACCTTTATCGAATTTTATTTAACAAAAATGTATCTGTACCTATACTGAATGCAAATGATTATTTTTTCCAACAAATTTTAAATTAGAAGTAACTAAAAACTTATTAATAACTTTTTGATATTCAAAATAAAATTCAAATTAAAAAAAGTTTTAAAATTATATATGTGTCAAAATCTTTAGATCAATAATCAACTCTTGTTATCATATGTTTCGTCGATTTCGTGTAATTTATATCAGTAACGCAACAAATTGGTTTACTGAGCCAAGATAAATGGTATTAAATACAGAATATTCAAATCCGATATATATTGCCCTAATAGTCTAATAAACATATAAATTATTAGTAATATATAATTATACAAATTACAAAAGTAAATTCGATAGCATTTATCTGGACATAGTTTACATAAATTTTACATTACGTATTCAATAATATGAACATTTATTTATAATACAAATCGTAACACGTTACACAATTTACATCTATTTTACAAAAAAATTTAATTTCGATGAAGCTAAAATTACAATAAAATATAAAATTAATTTAGGTTATTTTAATATCTGCTAATTGGAACAGAATGCTGATAACTGAATAAAATTTAAAGTTTTATTCACTTTTATCCTTTTCTTTCCAATTATCAAGTATTATGTGATACCTATGAGTGGTTTCGTTTCACGTATAATGCGCATGATGTATCATCTCATCTTTCTTTCGTATATTCAGTAAATGATAAAGATAAAATTATATATCTTGCGCATTGTGCGTGAAACGAAATAGAGACTTATATTTCCCTATATAGTTTATAAATTAGAGAGAGACTAGTACTTTACTTATCTATACCTATTGTCCTACCTACCCGTATTTTTTCGTGTCTATATTTAAGTATTAACTTATAAATAGACGGGATAACCTAAACGCTATACTAAACGATTAAGAAAATTTTCGAAATATATAAGAACTCGCAATTTAGATTGCAAGTAATTTTGCCCTCCCGAAAGATTACCCTCCCAAATATCAACAGACACGGAAGTGTCTCAGCACTAAGACCATTTAACTTACACATTTACCTTTGATTGGTGTCACCAACCTATCTTGTAGATCCTCTTCTTTCTTCTGGCCAAATTGAACTCACCGTTTGTTGATCTTGGCCAATAATTTCTGGCTTCGTATGCCAGAAATTGACATAAAAAGGAGAAACTCCTTTTTGCCTGCCGACTGTCGTCACCGGCAATATGCGTAAAATTTTTACGCTTTAGTTTGATGCGCGAAACGCGGACGCGTCGCGAAGGGCCATCATATTAATGAAATTAATTATATTAAACAAAAATAAACCGTCAATGATACTATAATAATTCCATTAATATACTATTAAATTTCGCATCTACTCTTTATTCGCGTTTCTGCATAATTAAAAATGTATCTATTTACTAAAACATATTTATCCAATTAAAAATAAGTGTAAATTAAAAAAATCTTTGTATTAAGACACTGATTTGTGATTCAAAAAAGCTCTATCGCGAAAAAAAAAAAATATTATGAAATTTAGAATTGTTTTTGATATAAACTTTGTAAAACGAAAATAAAATTTTAATTTAAAAATAAATAAAGAAAAATTATACAATTAATTGCTATTTGATATAAATCTAAGGCCCATTTACATCGATTCGATTGATTCGTTACTGAATTTCATCTTGAAAGCAAGAGAAGATGTAAAATTCAGAAAATCACGTGAGATTCAATAGGGATAATAAATTTCCCTCAACAGTGTTAATTTAAATACCTTTTTATAGTAATTATAATTTATTATAATTATTTTTTTATATGATAATTATTTCGAAATCCAGTATTTTAAGTGACGCAAATTTGATAACAGTTTTAATACAGTTATTAAGTAAAATTCTTATTTTATTTTTTGATAAAACGTAAATTGAATCTCACGTCATATTATTACTTTAACTGGTATAAAATCCAGTTACCAAATACTACATATGGATAGGTTATAAAAATTTAGGCTAAAGTTAGTGCAGTGAGATAGATAATTAGAAATTATAAAATGTCTTATATCCAAAAACAAAATGAATTGTATGAAATATACTGGTCAGTATTAAAACGTTTTATATTATTTCATAAAATGTACAATTATGAACTATGAGGCTACAGATAAAATTACTTAGAAAACAACACCTTTTTATATGTAATTGCTTTTTTGCACTAACTTTTACAAAACTTAATCTTAGATAGTTGTTTGGAATGGGATAGATGGGGAAGATAATAAAACATTTGTAACACTTCATTTCAATTTTCATGATATGAGATAATATATACACAATTTTTATTAATATAGATAACAACTTTGATTACTTTTTTATATTTTCTTTTTGTATTTTACTATATTATTGCACTTGTCATTTAAAATATATACAATAAAGTAGGGTAAAGTATACAGTGATTGATCACTTAAGTACTGAAATTTAATATCATCACTGTAATCATTATTGAAATAATAACATTTGAAATTTGAATTTGATGCAAAGCAAACGTTAAGAAAGGTTCTTAAGGAAGAATATGTTCAAATACAAAAAACTTTGAATAAAACCATGTTTTTCATTTTTTCCAACAGTAGTTTGCTGCGAAATATTTGCTATTAATTTGACTTGGATTTTAATATATGGACAAATTCATAGCAAATGGTCAATCATTGTATACTTTACCCCATATAAATATTTTAATCCCTCTATTTCTTAATCTTATTAATTCAATGTGCATCCACCTCCCTCGTTTTTAACTACATATATTTTATCGATGTGCATTTTTTATTATATAGGTACTACCTTCTATTATTATATTTTCTTTCTATTCTAAGATTTTCTTTAATTTTTTCTATTTAATCATGTAAGAATACCATGAGTCAATTTAAATAACAACTGTATATGATATAAATCAATATACTTTAATCTTCTATGGTTTTACTTAATCTCTTAACTGCACGTTCCGTTACATGTTCATATTTTTAAAAAATTAAAAAATTTTATATTTTCAGCTAATAAACATAAAAATTCAATCAATTTTTACGTACTCGGTTTTAATATTAATAAAAAAAACATTAAATAATCAATATAACCAGTGAATAAATAATCTCATTCTATATTATATCCTCATGATATTCTCAATTTCTTGAAAACTTTCGCTTTCATACATTCGAAGTATATATGCATTCGAACGTATGCATATAAATTTATAGGCACAATTATATTCAGCAATAAAGAGGGATCCAAGATTAAGTTTATCCTAATCTCTTAAAACTTATCCATTTTAAGGCAATGGATGTACGGAATGTTCTCAACCATTAAATTTGTATATTACTATGTATCTAGGTATACATAATATATTAATAAAATTACCATACATCCATTACCTCAATAAGAACATTAATTGATTTATCACTCACCGATCCGATGCGCAACAGCGGAGTTACATCTGCTACGATGATTCTGTAACAAAAAAATACATAATCCAAATTAAAACACAATTATAAATTTTATGAAAAGACCTCTTAGAAACATTTTTATAAGATTTCAAATTTTAAAGCAATCCTTTTTTTAATTAAATAGTATTTTTATTGTAAAGTAAAACTATTTAAGAATAAATTGAACAAAGATATCGATTTTTTACATAAGTAAAAAATAATATTTACCGCAAGGTTGCTCCACCGGTGCCCGATGCCTCTCCCGGTCCTCCTCCTCCTCTCAGA
>NW_017275218.1:359088-398334 GCF_001594065.2 Cyphomyrmex costatus
ATATATATTTCAAATATATATATATATGTATATGTATTTAAATTATGTAAAAGCAAAATGTGTGAAGCAGTTATTTAACATTTCGTATTTTAAAAAAACTTTTTCTAACTTATTTCTTATTTAATATTTTAAGTAAGTTTTTGGAATGTAAAATACAACGTTTAGTATTATCTTTAATAGTGTTTGTCACAAAAATACGTTTCAGAAAGAAATATTAAGTTGAGCGGTACAGCTACCTACCTATACCGAGCTGCGGTAATGAAATAACTGCTCGCCGCGCTCGGGTTACCGGTGAGCCGGGTGAGCGGGGACTGTGCGTCCGTCCTTCGACATCAAAACAATTCCCAAGGCTGCTTTCACTAACCGTCTAACAATAACCGTCGAAATATTTATTAACGCGCTCGCATATTACAAAATAATTAAAATTCGTCACATTTTTATTGTTCTCCGATAATTACAATTTATTATACGATTTTTGCTTTATTTCTTACATTTGTTACGCATACACGGCTCTTGAATACTTTATCTTTAGATATTTCAATTTTTGTTATAATAAGTGATTATTAATTTATAATATAACTTTTTATTACACTTAATCCGCGAAATATGTACGCAATATTTTTAACAAAAGATTGACGTGCATTGTGCCTTTTGTTACTTTTGAATTGTTTAATTTTTGTCTTATTCCGCATTCTTTATCCGAAATCGAAAAGTAGATTATATTTGAATTATACATATACGTTTGAATGTATACGAATGCTATTTATACGCATTATTCTATTTAGTCCAAATTATTTCCAAAAAATTAAAAAATGTTTTTATTTATTTTTATTAAATAAATGTATAACATATCAACTTTTAATTGTAAATCATCAGAGAAAGAGAGAGAGATTTATAAAAATTAAGATACAATATATGTTAGGATGTCAAAAACATTTAACGTGAATAGTTATGCAAAAATAAACCGTGCTTATAAACTAATGCTTATTGTAAATGTCTTTAATTTTGTTCAGTAACTACATGCAAACTTCAAGATAAAATAACTTCGTAAAAAATCGTCGAATCGAGATGTTTAATAAAGCATTTTAAAACTTGAAATCTCTACTTTTCAGACTCGTACTTCAAAAAACGATATACATATATATAATATATATTTTACTGATATTTCGTAAAGTTACACAAAAATAAATAAAAGTGCATCGAAAATCTAAAAATTTTTTATGAAATTTGAAAAGTTCCAATTAAACGAAATAAAAATTATGCACAAATGTGGTTTATATCATTCGAAAGAGCGAATCTTTATCTTTGATTTATTTTTTTACGAAGCTCCGTACGATTTTTTTTCACCGAGTTATTCAACGTTGTAAAAGGGTTATTTTTGCTTCAACGTTGAATAACTCGGTGAAAAAAATCGTACGGAACTTCGTAAAAAAATAAATTAAAGGTAAAGATTCGGTCTTTCGAGTGATGTAAATCACATTTGTATACAATTTTTAATCCACCCCGTGGAATTCCGCAAATTTCATAAAAAATTTTGAGATCGATGTATCTTCATTTATGTTTATGTAACTTCATAAAATCTCCGTGAGACCACTTTTTCAAGTAGCGATCTGAAAAGTAGAGATTGCAAGCTGTAAAATGCTTTTTTAAACATCTCGATACGTTAATTTTTGACAAAGTTATTCTATCTTGAAGTTTGCCTATTTTTGCAGAGTGAAACAGGTGTTGCGTTAATTTTCTTGCCCAGTGTAATTCAGAAAAATTAAAAAAAACTTAATTTAAGGTAATCATTGCGAGAAGTTTAATGCGTCGTAATGAACTCTTTGGTTTTCTTGAGATTATTTATATTTATATTATTTTATTAAATACTATTTGTTTTCTAATTACAGATTTCAAAATGATGTCTTTGATGAAAAAGTTACTGTTTTCTCTACCTTTGTTCCTGACGTTTCTAGCATGTGGAACAGCTGGTGCGTTTTACTTTTAAGGACAAGATATAATAATATTAATGCTTGAAATGCCAATTCGTATTATTGTAAAATATCGCATTAAAACCTTAGATTATTCATGATCTTGCTTTTCGTTTGCATTATATTTTATCTTCCAGATTTTATTTCTATAATTTGTTTGTATTGTATGATATAGTTAAAAATATAGTTTTAAAAAACCGCTTTTTTCAAATTGTTGGTAAAAAACCAGAAAAATTGGTTTTTTTTTTTCAGAAAAATGGCTATTTTGCTATCAAAATGACATACTATCTCATTTTTAGTGTCTTTCATCGAATTAATGTGATTCAGAAAATTATGTAATCATATTTTTATTAAAGTTTTTGGTTTATCTTCTATAATATTTTTATGATAAAACCTAATCTAACCTTCCTCTTGTGCATAGCAAAAGAGGTACGGTGAGGTAATTTGGATAAATTGACAGAAATTGTATATAAAGATTGGAATCACATAATGTATTCAATCAAACATACAGAACATACACTATTGGTGCAATATGAAAGTACGGCTGCGTTTAGCAGAGAAAGCAGCTTTGTGCTACTGTTGTCGTAAGATTCGTTAATTATTAATTATGATTGGTCTTGCTCTTAATTATTTCCATTATTAGATCTAAATGTATAAACTAATCATGTTTAAGAATTTTACAACAATTGCAAAGCTGCTTTTTTTTGCTAAATGCAACCTATGTTTTGTGTGTTTCATATGTTTAACAGAATACATTATATGATCCCTACCTTTAATACCATTTCAAAATAAATTTCTGTTAACTTATCCAAATTACTCTACTGTCGGCTATGGCACAGATATTTTACGAATACGCGTGATCGGAATTTTTCCACCTTCGAGAAAAAAGACCGAAAAAATTGGAAAAATTCTGGTTTTTTCCCAATCTTTTAAAATTATAGTTAATAAAATAAAGTAGACAAGGAAAGCATTGACAATAAATTTAAAATCATTATATTCGGAGTAATCTATAATAATAATAATATTTGAAAACATTAATGAATAGAAAATTGGTAATTAAAAAAATATTAATTAATAATCAATAAATAATATCTAAATTATAATGAATAATTTATAATTTATGTAGTTACAATATTAATAATTTAGATGGAGTGTTAATGATATATGTATGTTTCAGTGACTCCAAGGTTGGTCTGTTACTTTAGTAACTGGGCTATCCATCGTCCGGGTATTGGTAGTTACGGTATCGATGATATTCCTGCTGATAAGTGCACGCACGTCATTTACTCTTTCATTGGTGTGAGCAACGTTACCTGGGGAGTTCTCATTCTCGATGAAGAAATCGATGTTCAAAAAGGCGGCTTCAATCATTTCGTCGCTCTGAAAGAGAAGCATCCTCATCTGAAGACTGAGATCGCGATTGGCGGCTGGGGCGAGGGTGGTAGAAAATATAGCCAAATGGTTAGCGTGAAAGCCAGACGTGATTCGCTAATCAACAGCATCGTTGGTGAGTGTATTTCGAGAATTCTTCATTCATTGAATTACTAAAAAAAGAAATTTGTGCGCGCTCTCTCTCTTTTATTATAATATTTATGAACCTTTTGTGTCTCATTCTAAATTGATTAAACATTGGAAACCATAGAAAAATTTGTCTTATTATATCTAATATATTTGAATATAATATATAATTAAAAGCAAAGTAAAAAAAGACGCAATTATTTGTTTTGGGAGTGTGGACCGCGCGAAATTAAATACGAAAGGATTTAATAAAATTTCTGATTTCTCTGGTAGATTTCATGAACAAGTTTAATTTTGATGGTTTTGATGTTGATTGGGAATATCCGGCTGCTACTGATAGAGGTGGTAGCTTCAACGACAAAAACAACTTTTTCTATTTCACTGAGGAGCTGAGAACAGCATTCGATAAGGTTGGCAAAGGCTGGGAAATCACGCTGGCAGTGCCAATACCCCAGTTTCGACTTAACGAGGGGTATCATGTGCCAGAATTATGCAAGTGAGTTCCTCTTTGTATCCTGCTGTATTCATACGCTAATAAAATATATACAAGATATCCGGCAAGTTTTGATAAAACGCTCGTGAGTAGGTAGAACATTGTATACATATCTATATACATTAGGGAATTAATAATTTTTTCAATTTTATTTCTTATTATTATTTTATTTGTAGACTTGTCGATGCCATCCACGTTATGTCTTATGATCTTCGTGGCAATTGGGGCGGATTTGCTGATGTTCATAGTCCGCTTTACAGGAGACCTCACGATCAGTACGCCTACGAGAAACTGAACGTGGTATTCTTCCTACATATTTTTTTTATTAAAACGACATATGTACGGAAGATATATATATATAGGAGTATTGCCATTATTTCAGCACGATGGTCTTCAGCTCTGGGAGGACAAAGGCTGTCCTGCCAATAAACTTGTCGTAGGAATTCCGTTGTATGGACGTAGCTTCACCCTTAGCCAAGGCAATAACAACTTCAAACCTGGTACTTACATCAACAAGGAAGCCGGTGGCGGCGAACCTGGTAATTACACTGGGGCTCAAGGATTCATATCCTATTACGAGGTAAATGATCGATCCGCAAGCGAAAATTAGCAAAAGCCGAGCAACGTCAGCAGGCGCATTTGTTACGTCAAAATTCTTTTATCTTTTTTTATAGATTTGTATAGAACTTAAACAACCGAATCAAAACGGATGGACCAAGGATTACGACGACGTGGGTAAAGTACCTTATATGTACAAAGGTAAGTTTAATTTTTGTAGACATTGGAAGAATAAAAATGTCTTAAGTAATCTCAGAATGACGTAACTATTTTTGAAAATCTGACAAATAATTTATAGGAAATCTGTGTGTAAATATTACATGATAAATGCATCAATAAATGATTACTTAGAAAAATATTGCTCGACAATTTAATTTTATTAAATAGGAGTATTATTTTAATCGCATTTTTATTTTTCAAAAGTATTAATTAATTATGATGCGAACGGAATCAAATAAAATTAAAAATTAAGTTTTAAATTTATTTATTTTTAGTAAAAAAAATTAAAGAGTCAAATTATGTTTTTTTTTTTTAATAGAATCATATACATTTCCTATTTTCTTATTTCCATATTTTTGTAGTATATAAAAATGTATTAATCGATATATATCATTATATGTCATTTGATTATTCGATATCAAGATAATTTAATTAATACTTACAACCTGATTCATGAATCTGTCGATACTTGAAATAATGAGATACATATATAAAACATAGTATATCTAATAATAAAAGTTTATATTAAATAACGCGGGCAAATGAGAGCAAAATTAGATATAGTTACATAAAATGTACTTAGATACAAAAATTATTTAAAAATCGGACGTTTCAGCTCTATTCGAGCCAGCATCAGCGAGTATAAGATATCTTGATCCAAAAACGTTTTGGTCCTGAGCATGGGAATCAAATGAGCGCGGTTATTTATGCATTCATTGGACGAAATTTATATTTGTGTGAAATAGTTATTCGAAACGCTCAAGACGTTCTTTGAACGTCCTAATTGGCGTCCACATATTGTTTAGGTTTTTGACAATCAATCTCAGTCTCCCTACTGATGCACTTATTCTACATTAAAATTTTGTTTCTGCATTTTCTCTTTGTAAAATATATGTTGTTATATTATTTGATTCTCATCAGGTCAATTAATTTTTTTATCTAACAAGATAGTTTGCAATAGTTGGAATTATTAGGAAGTTTTAATCAGCAGGAGGAAAAAGTCCCCAATGGGTTGGCTACGAGGATGTGGACAGTATTGGATATAAGATGAATTTCCTTAAAGAAAAGCAATACCTCGGTGCCATGGTCTGGGCTTGCGATATGGACGACTTTAGAGGAATCTGCGGTCCTATGAATCCTCTCATAACCGCAATCCACGATGGCCTGAAGGGCTACACAGTAACACCCAAAGATTACAGGACAACTCCCGGGGTAAGGAATTAGTCAATTAGTATTATGAATGACTCCATAGATAGAGACTTCCTTATGAAAAGTATGAAACATTGTATACATCTAGCGCTCTTGTGCTGAATTTTACATCAAGAATTTGCGGTATTGAAAAAGAAATATATTAATTTTTGGTAAATTTTTTAAAATTTTGAATGATATTTGATAAAAAACAATATTTGACTAGAATGTATATGTCGAAATACGTAGGTCATTCAATAAGTCTAAGTCACGAAGTCTAAAATATAGCATCACCAGTATGTATTGAGATTATTTTCGGTATTCGGCAACTCTTGAAGGAGTCCACAAAATTTCAGTGATATAGATCTATTATTCTGTATTTGACGTTTATTTGAATCGATCAAGTTTCGTGGTTTGCAAAAAATGGATCTTATGTCACTGAAATTTGGTGTGTGATCCTCCAAAAGTTGCCGAATACTAAAAATAATCTTGATACGTATTGGTGGTGCTATATTTTAGACTTTGCATGAACTTATCAAACTACCCTCGTATATACTATACATTTCTACATATTCAATATACTATATATCCAAATAATGAAGATCATTTTATTATTATAAAAAAACGTAAGTTCGTAAATAATCGTGATTTATTTTCAGCCCGAATGGGACAGGCCACCTAGTACCCCATCGAATGAGGGAAAACCGAGACCCACTCCGAATCCCATACCCACTTCGAATCCTGACGTAACAACCGAAGTACCTCGTCCTACGCAGCCTCCGTCGAAGCCAGGCGATAAAAATGATGTTGTTTGTAACGGCGAGATGATGATCCCTAGCAAAGACTGTTCTGAGGTACGCTCGTAAATACTAAAAAAATTTTAAAAATACAATTTCTGAAACAATATACAATTTCTAATGATATTATTTGATGATGTATATACGAAGGCAGAAATGTCTTAAAAAGCCTTTTTTTTCATGTCTTCTCATTCCTTCTCATGCAGGGAAGGAAAACATTTGCTATGAATGTGAAAGAAATTACAAAACGTAATTGTCAAATTTGTTTGATAAGTTAGCAAACACTGTATATTTGACAAATATTTTGCATTTGTTGCAAATAATTTTTGTCACTAGAGAGAGAGCGAGAGAGAGAGCATAAAAAAGAATAAATATTTATTATATCCATAAATAATTTGCGATCTCTATAAATGAAATTTACCGTTATGGCATAGGATTAGTGTTCACAACAAATTTTTTCTCTCCGAGTATTTTTATCAAAACAGTTTTTCTAATGTAACATTAAATTGTGCTTTTTATTATGTTTCGATCTAATTTGCAAACGTATCTCTTACATAACTATTACATATTTTTTTTGCAGTACTTCGTCTGCGTCCATGGTAAACCGATGAAATCAAAGTGCCCGGCCGGTTTGATTTTCCAAGCAACTAATCTCATTTGTGATTGGCCAGCCAATGCCGATCGCAAAGAATGTAGAAAGATCTAATCCATCGATGCCTTGATTCTATTGATGTCAACTGTCCAGTGTTTTATCGATTCCATCTCTCAAGTCTATAAGGAAATTTATTACGATAATTTCGTATGAGAACATTCGTTATACGTGTTACTATTTGTTGTTGTGTGCGAGAGCGTGTGCGATGCTATTATCGCTATAAGTCATAATACATCATATGCAGTTATTAAAGAGAGAGAGAGTTTTATTATGTAATTTTATATCCTTTATATAATCCTCCTTTTCACATTGTTTAACTTATTTAAAGGCTATGTTCCAAAACGTCCTTTTCGAATAAAATTTTCCTCGAAGCGACGTTTTGGAACGTAGCCTAAGTGTCTTATTTAAACTTATAAGTTCAAATTTAGAGAGAAGACAGAAACAGAAAACTCTTATACAAAGAGCTTTAATTGTTATTATTTCTTTAAATTAAATTAATTAATTTAAGGAAAAGTACTTATTGCACCAATATACATGTGCACACATATATTTACTATACCTACACTAAAAAAAGTTGTAGAATATGAATGAAAAATAATTCGCTGAGAACTTCTTAACAGTCGTCAGGTTATGAATGTAATCGTAGATGCGTATGTGTTCCTGTTCGAAATTTTCCTGTTTCATGATGTAGGCACCGTTTCCTCCTTCCTACCGTTATTGACGGCGCAACCAAAAAAAAGAAAAGAAAAAAAACCGATTTGACGTTAACAATGCGTGACAGTTAGCGCAAAAAATATGCTCTCGACTATGAAGTCAAGAGTGGTGAAAAAGCAAACAGAACTCTCTTTCCGCTCTTCTAATCTACTCTACCAAAACGCTCTCCATTCGCGTGAGCGTTTCTCGCGTGAATGAATACGTAAATTTTTAGTGGAAAAATCGTATATGTGCTTCGAGTACAAGATCCCAAAGATTCCGAACTTTGATTGACACCTGAATGTTCTCGTATGCATATAGAGCCACCCTCTGTCGTGCAATCTCTCTCTCTCTCTCTCCCCTTTCTTCTTTTTTCCATCCCCATCTACATTTCCCTCCTTCTTCCACATTCTGTTACATCGCTTTTATCCGGAAGCGAAACTTGATGGCTGTTATAATTTAACGAGCACATTTCTTTCTCCGCGGCATTTGCAAGAATGAACACCGGCGAAGCCCGTGTTTCTTTCTTCCTCTTCTCTTATGCGCGAGCGCGCAAGGCGGTTTCTTCTCATTCCATGACAATCATCACATTTTTTCTTGTTTTTTTTTCTTCGATCGAGTAATACTGTGAAAACGAAGACAAAGAAAAGAGTAAAAAAGTTGAACGCACAAACGAAATCGATGACGCGTTTCATATGTCGGAGGGTGAATGGCACAACGGTTTCCAAAAATTTGAATAGCTCTGTGAAATATAATTCTAACGATATTGATTCGGCCGTGACACTTTTCTCCCGACAGTTATTCTAAACGTTTCCCAATTGTCATTCCCCAATTCTGTCATGTGTAGAGTTTATAATATAAAATTTATACGAGGCACAAGATTAACAATAATTTTATTTAAAAATCGTATGTATGTTTTAAAATAGAAAGTATCAACAAGAAAAAAGTCACCAGAAGAAAGTGTCGCCGCGCTAAAAAATTATATTCGAAAAAACATATAGTAGATATTTGTGTATCATTTTTAGAATTTCACACTTAAAAATTCTAAACTTTTTCTTACACACTGTTAAATCTATAGTGTCAAATTTAATTTAACGTGAGTGTTTCTAAATATATCACTATTTTATACTAAAATACAATAATTAAATTTGACACTAGATCGTCTCAATTTGACGGTGTACATACAGTGTCCAATATAACCATAAGTTTAGTGTAAGATAACGATATAATTGAGTGGCAACTGACGTTAGATTAAATTAGACACTATAGATTTAACAATGTATGCAGTATGTAATTTTAACTTAATATAAAATATATATATTAATTAAATGACAATTCTGAAAGTAAGACGCGCGCGTGTTATTCCGACGCAGTGCTATTTCAAATGTCACAAATAACGCATTGTTCGTATTTCAGGGCTGGTGACCCCACGTATAATTTTTTTGCGGCGCATAATGCAGACATAAGGGGAACGTAAGAGAGAGGCGACGAAAGGACACGGAACCCACTTTTATAACTCTATCGACAATTTTTTGATTACCCTCTTTGTTATTTCGATCAACTTTGCACGTAAGTATATTCGATCGTTTACGTTTGATTTATCTTCCAACACAATAAAGAGATTCTCGACGTTTCTTCGGTAAATAATTTCAGTCATCGCAACAAGTGCATCAACAAGTTTATCGGTAAAAATCGCTTGATAATCACTTTTGCGTCACATAACAGTGTATAATTTTATTTATTTAAAGTATATATACATATATACAGATTTAATTTAAAAAGTTATACATATTTAAAATGAACGAAAAACTTTTAAACGAAAATAGACACAAGACCGGAAAAAGTACAAGTCGCGTATGGTAATTATTTGGTAGCCTTGTCCTCCATCTAAATAACTGCTTCGTAATAAAAGCAAACGATTATTTGCACAAACAGGCATTAGGCTTTCACTGCGTGCGCTTTACTACAAAACAAATGCTCTCGCTTCTATCCTCCACAGTAAAAGGGTTCCCATTTTTATTCCCGTGATGCATTGTGCAGGAGCGCGAGCTACTCATCGCCGCATACACGTAATTTCAGCGAGCAAAAATGCCTATCGTTTCGCCGCAGCCCAACCCAATGTGATCTGATTCTGCCTCGCGTCCGTGTAATCGTGCCCTTTTATGTTAATTGGCAATCCTTTTGCGTTTAACCAGCTGTGCCTCTGTCATTGTCTCGACTCTCCGTGAACATTTTTTCTTACTCTGTGTGTGTGTGTGTGTTTTTCCACGCGAGTTTCCGTCTGTGTCTCACTGTGAAAAAAACGACCGTCCCCCAAATGCCTCACCCAAATCACTTTTTTCATCGACGGAGAGAAGAAAAAAGGGTTACGCGCTCGAGGGATGCGCGTGTCGGAAGGTGGTATGTTGCACGGGGTGAACGGAGTCGAGATGATGAAAGAGAGAGAGGCTTAATAAAAGATATGCGGTTCCAACGCGGTCGAAAATCCCGTAAGCGTAAAGCCCGTATCAAATTATGGGTTGCCGATTATAATTTCCGATTACTCGGTTCTCTTTTAGCCGCAATAACGATGGACTCGCTGCACGGTAATTGATTCAACTAGAACCGAATAATTAGGAAATTCAGCAATCTCCATAGTCTGATACAAGTTTGACGTGCTTTTATCAAACGTGGGAAGCGTATATGGATGTACGCCCGTCTCTGTGTTACGAAGATCTTCCCTCCTCGTGTAAGAGAGGGAGAGAGCCTTTTAACCCTTTTACTCCCAAGGACATGCGCGTTGTGCTAAGCAAGCGTCGCAATGCAACCTCGGTAATTGCTGCACCCCGAGACAAAATGGCAGGCCCGTGTAGATGGCGATGGCATGTTTTCTTTGCGAATTACTCGTGATTTCTTCTCCAATAGTACCTTTCATACATTAGATTAGTAAATCAACTCGTTTGTAGGAACGTTATAAACTAATGTCTCTGTTGCGAGAAAAATTAAGATAGGCTTAAACGCGAAATTTTAGTAATTGTCTGCACTCACCTGGTTTAATTAAATCGAGCTTTATAATTTCAACATCCTAGACAATTTGTGGTGGAGAATATCGAGGTGAAAATTCATTCGCTAGTTAACGCTGAAACAGCAACGGCATCATCGACGATCCTTATCGAAGGTGCAAATCTCTGATTAACGATTTACCTGATGACCAGTCATTCCGCCGATAGAACTGATCTGAGAGCGCGCGAGCTTGCGCTCGAGCTGCCGAAGAAGAGAAGCAATTACCGTGGAGGAGGATTTAAGGAAAGAGGAAAGAGAAGTACCTATTGCGCTCGAAGGGCTCCGCCAGGGTTTTCCTCGAGGTCGAGTCTCGTTCCGCAGTTAGCGGGGCGTGTCTTTGGTTTCGTTGAATTAAACATCGTGCCAACTTCAATCAGCCCGGTTCTCCTCATCTCCCTCTTTCGTCCTCTTTCCTTCTACAACCGATTCTGGAAAAAGCTGCGCTCCTTCCCCTTTCATATTTCTTTCTGTCTTTCTTATTTTATCTCTATTTTTTAATTATATTACTTTTTTTATTTTTATGACCTTATTACTGCGCGTATCTCTCTCTCTCTCTCTCTATGCACACACACATTTTTTTATAATTTTTATTTCAAATGACTACATAGTGTTATAGCAAATTTTAAACAATATATATATATATATATGTGTGTATAAATAGCAGTTTGCTTCCATCGAATATACCTCAATGCTGCGAACGAACCGTAAAAGACAAGAGATGCGTGAATGAGTTTAAGGTTCGTTTTCCAGGATCTATTTATCTGTATAAACTTCCGCAATCAGTCCTCACATCGCGCTTCTGTTCGTACAATTGCTCGAAGCTTTTGTTTCTATGTGGAAAAATGATTGGAAAAACAGATTCTTAGGACAAGAAAATATACAGAGTCCAATCAGAGTTTATGGTAAGGCAGAACGATGTGTGTGATCATTGAAAGTGAATAAACTTCAAGTTTATCGATTTTTAAACGACGTTGAATTATCGTGTATATATCTAACATAATAAATAACAGCAGTTGTTGTTTGAATATTATCCGAGTTGCTTGGATAATATTCGGATGTGCGATAAGAAATGCGTACGTAAATCCAATGTTAAAACTATTACTGATTTTGCTTCTCCTCTTTCTTCCTTCCTCTTCCTCCCTCTCTTTCTCTCTGTCGGACGCATAAGTCTTGGCCTCAGGTGTTGCACGGGGTGTTTATGCCGGAGCCCAATAGCACTTTGCCTTTACCGAAAATTTATTTTCTTCTGTTATATGGCGCGTTTCATTCGCGCATAGCGCTTACGCGGGATGCAGAAGATAAAGAAAGAAAGCAGGTGACACATAAAGTATAATGAACTTTTAACGACACAGCGGACACGCATCAGGATGATTTGCTAAAAAGATTATGAGAAAAAAGGGAGGACATTCTCGTATCATTAGTATATTCTATCAGTGTACACGCGTGTTGTACTTATGACGAATACACACGGGCTTCATCACGCATCGCGGGATAATACGAGTACATCAGAATGATTTCGGAGTGGCTTTCAAGAGGTGTGTAGGGGTTTCACGGCATATCAGGCTTTTTGTGTCAAATCGATCTGCACTCGATTGAGAGAGAGAATGTCACGGGAATTACACGACCGCGTAACACTTGGGGCGTTGTAAAAATGATGTCACGCTCACTCACGGATCCTGTATATATTTCCTGTAATATCATCTCATTGCGCATATCGATAATCATGATCGTAGCTCTCGAAGTAACTGCGTAAAAACATTTTACACTCGCGTGATATTATTAATGTAACTAAATGCGATTATTTTGACTCAGCTTATATATTCTTTATTGTCTTAGAGCGCGTTTAACGTATATATGGTTAAAATATTGCATATTTCGTATTTATGTTAGAAATGGTCCACTCATGTTCTTATTAACTATCCAATAGAAGATAAATGCCTTTTAACAATCTAGCTGAACCTTATAAGTGCTTGTATAGTTTTGTGTGAATTTATTTACTACACGTAATTGTATAGTCCTGCGCGCAGACATGATTTTTTGATCTTGAAATACAAACTCCACTAAACGCGGTAATATCACATGTTAAATTGACGAGAAATTTAACAATTCGATGCTTACACATATAAGCATTTTAGAACAAACTTAATATTGCTGATCAATGACATATTTAAATCCATAAATTATTTTATCGCTAAAAACGTTACCTCGGTCGGGGATCGAACCTGGATCTCTTACATTCTGTAACGAACGTCCTAAGCCTTTAGACCACCGAGACTCTAGCTTGGCCGAGTCTCTTCCGCCCCCTTATTCTTTATCTTTTCAACTTTCTTACGGTAGAGGCAGCTCGATACGGCCCACGGCCTAGTTACTCTGTGAGGCCACACTCCACTCGAGAAGTTCACCCCGAAGATTTGATCAGGACAGAAAGGGAGGTAAAGAGAGAGAGAAGAGAGAGATGTACGCTAGTAAAGTGAAGCGAGGGGCTAAGGGTGGAACCCCAAGCGAGCAGGCAATTCTGCTCCATACCATAGAACACCCTCGTGCAACGCACCGCCACCCCGGTCCGCGTCCCGGACCATGAAAAAAAAACTCGGCCACCCCTAACGATTTTTTTTCTCAACCCCATCTCGACGCACACTAATTACGTTTTTAAGCAAAATTACTTCGCGAGGCGCGCGGGCTTTTGCCGTCGACTTAGCGACTCGTAGGGTGGCGAATGAAAAATATTGTGGGGGAGAGGGAGGGAGGCACACTTTTGTCCTTTTCAATTTTTTTTTCTTTTTTTTTTATGTGAACGGAATATCTTGGATAAAAAAAGGAGTACAGGGTATACTTTTTTCGACTTTTCTCTCCATCGACCGACGACGTGCGTTCTGATCACGAACGGCATTGCGCCGACGGCTCATCCAAGCTTTTGTTCCTTCCAGCAATTGACCTAGTGAGAATGAGCTGTCCGCTACGTCGCCTTTCGTGAATAAGAATAGCGTTCGTGGCTACGAGTATAAACTGCGCAGTAGTTGCGGCTGAGTCTTACCGAGGCTATCTTTCTGATCCTCTTTGTATCTGATCCTTTTGATCACCGGTGGAATTCTCATTTTGATAATTTCCACAGCGAAAAGCGTCTTTAACGACCACCACTTCCGGCGGAAGTAATTTTTTCCCTTGCCTTAAACCCACCTTAATATCGATCGCACTCATAAAATCAGTCGCAATGTATTTGTATCAACTTTATCCATATCAACTTATTATTATCGTGGCGTAATCGCGATTACTTTACATCTCGTTTCTGTTGACGGATGACGAAGCTAAAATGAAATGAATTATTATACAAACTGAGCAAGTATTGCTCAATTGACCTCGTACTTGAGATATTGTATGCACGAGGTGCATAGATGTGTAGTTATTTTCGGAGTAAATCTTGCGTTTGACCCTTCTTTATTCATCGAATCGATCCCGCATATGTATGCGCACAAAAGTTGTTCGCATATCATGAATAATTTCCGTTGCTCTCTCTCTCTCTCTCTCACTTTCTTTAGTAGGTCGATCTTCGCATTGCTGGCTAGGGTTAGACACACGGGTGCAACCGAACCTAGACTTTTGCTCTGCAAATCCCTGTAGATAAAAAGTCTGCACCCACCCCAGGCACTATCACCCCAACCGATAGTAGTGACTCACCCACCATCACCCAACCCATTTTTTTCAACCCCTCCGTGGCATAGATCCGTGGGTCCGTGGATGGCAGGGATAAATCCTTTCGCCCCGTGTGTCGCTTCTTGTACTTCGGCCTCTACTTTACGAAAGAGTTCGACGACCGCGTTTGCAGACGATCCCCGAAAGCTACAAGGATAGCATAGAAGATTACTATTTATTTTTAACGGTGTCAGAAATTTTTCAGTTATACATTATAGAAGTATTATATAGAAAAGAGAGATCTAGCTATAAATATAACTATTTCATAAATCCAACTGTTGATTTCTCATCATTTCTCGATTAAAAGAATATATATTTGAGTTATATATAAACGTGCGTACACTTATATTGGAAAAAAGAATGACTGTTCTCGCAACTGACAGATTTTTCGATCTTTAGAAGAGAGATAAAAATCAATCACATTTTGATTCAGCATAATCCATATGTGGCTGTTTCTCACGTTTCCACCCTAAACCATTTCGAATTCTAATTTGTGAGATTCGAATTACTACAATATCCCTCGAAATTCTATAGATTTTATTTACGTGCTTGATATAGCACGTCTATAATTATGAATATTATTATTATATATATACGGCAAATGCAGTGACAGTTAAGGAATATTTCTAGATAGTATCAGATTGATTTTCTTGTGCGTTATGAGTTATGCATTAAAATGAGTTAGCCATTTCATAAAATGTTAAAAAGTATCGTCACGTAATCTTTTTAATAGAAGTTGGACTTACCCAATTCTGTACTTTGACGCTGAAAATGAGTATAAAAAGGAGCATTTTTACGAAGAAAAATAAAATAAAAATTTATTTATCTGTGCTCCCGTTCTAATGTTTGTATCAGACTACAGGTTGCCGATTTTCGTAATTCCCAGCAACTCGTAGTTTGGTAAGACTTTTAATAGTAATAAATCAATAGAAGGCCTCTCTTCATTACCTTCTTTTCTATAAAATAAAGGATTCTGATTAGTTGATTTTCTTATACCTTATGCGATATGCGTTATTCAATAATATGTGCTCCCCGGTTTAACTCTCGTTTCCATTTAAGAAAGAAATATTCAAATTGCTCGATCAAATCGCGAATTTTGATTAAATTAACGTAACAAATATGAAATTGATTCTCAAAATACATTTTGTCGTTCTATCTTTGTCAATCTCTAAATCTCAAGAAAGATAGAACGATATTTGTGTCGACTTGTGTCATCAAATGGAAAGCACCCACAGTAGAACGAACCGGGCCGATAATGACGCCTTACGGAATACGAAATCAAGCACCTCTCGTTCCCGGATGCCTTCCTGTAGGTACTTTCGTAGGACTTGTTAATGTGGTCTCTCGTTTGACCTCGCTCTGCCTTATATCGTTCCTTAGATAATCGTGCATCTTTATCGCTTGCTTTCTCCTTTTCTCTCTATTATTTATGCTCCCTTACTTAACCGTGAATTTCCTCGTTCGGCGTTACTCGCGCACCCTTTTCCCCAAAAACGGGCGTAGTCTCTTTTTACGCGCGCATCGAGAAAGAGGAGCACCCCCCGCGCATTTCCCCGTGTACATCCGCTCGCCCACTTCTCTCCTCCTGCCGTCTATCCTTCCTGCTCGCGAGAGAACACGGAAGACGCTATATATCGGTGGGGGAAAAAAAATTGCAATATTAATCTTTAATTCTTTTTTCAGCAGTTGGCCTTTATATGTTTACGAGCTTGACGGCGGGTGTGCGCGAATTCGAGCGACAGGGTACCACGGGGTGATCTAAATAGTTAATGGGTTATGGATCTTTTTTCTTTCTCCTTTTTTTTTTTTTCGGGCGGTTGATTAATGCGAGGTCGTATGCGTCGGCGATTCGCGGGAGTCATATGCACCCTGTGAGATGGTAGATACACGTACGTGTATTATGTGGGGGGGAAGCGAGACCTAAAATGGTTACCGAGTTACGCGATGCTATACGGCGGGACGTAGCGATTAAAGGGTTGATTAATCGCGCTAGCTGCGACGTAGGAACAAAAAATAACGTCGTCGACAAAAGTAGAATATCGAACCGTGATATTTTTTTAACGCTCCCTCTTGTCGTCAGGATGTGTTATATTATTTATTGTAAAAAATGTTGTATCTAATAACTTTTATTACATTTTCATCGCTTATTAGTCATTATTAACGTACTAACGTAACAGGGTAGTTAATTGATGTAGTGTATATTGTTATTATTGTTACTTTTATCATCGTCAAATAAGTGCAGGTTAATAATAATCATTGTTGCACTTATTTATATAAATGAGATTATTCTGAAATAAAAACAGATTGTGTATTACAGCGTTATTTAGTTTCCATCTTTGCTCTCTCGATCGGATTTCGCGTCGATCTTTCATCACGTCTCTGTGACTCGCGTCTTTGTTCACCGTAGGAAGCGCGAAAGAGAGAAAGGGACTAGAAATGAAGAACACGCGAGGGGAAGAAAATACCCTTTTGACCTCGCTACCCTCTTTCCTCTTCCAACGAAAAAGTACGCCTACGAGAAGGAGAGCGCAGGGGAAAGCGAGAGTGTGCGGTTTCTTTCTCTCCCTCTCTCTCTATCCCTCCTTCCCTCGAGAAGAAAAGTATCTTGCGTAATTAAGCAACGTGGCCGTAATATATCCAGCGTGCAAAGGCGGCCATATTGCCTCCACCGCGAGACGGCGGGGGATGACGAAGTGACGGAGGGGTTGCTGTCCCGCGCGAATCGAAGCGCGGAAGGTTGCTACTGGAGAAGATGGAAGGGTGAAGAGACCGGGATGAGAGGAAGAGGAGGACGAGACGGGCAGCGGGGTAGGAGTACGCGGTGAGTGGCACGGAAGACGATGGGTGGACCGGGGGTGAGGAGGTAATGATATGCCGAGTTAGTCGGCACGCGGTGCGACGATCACCCTTCCTTGTCGTTAGGAGCTGCAAGGGAAGGAAATCCAGAAGCGCGGGTTTGATTCGCGCAGAACGGTCTCGACCGGTTTTTTCTTCTCGCCCATTCTCTCTTCTTTCTTTCGCATCTTTCATCCCCCTTTGTCTTCACCTCCGTTCGTTTCCCGTTTAATTCGGCAGTAACAATAATTACAGCTGCGAGACATGTTGGCACCTTCGCTTTTTTTGCATTTTTTTTTTTCAGCTTTGCCGTTTTCTCTTCTTCTCGCAGCAATGAGGTCATCGTGACGCGAGTCAAATTGAAGTCGGCGAACGTAAAACGACATTGGTTTAAATTTCAAGCTGAGAAATCTTTTCTATATCGATTTTATCCTATTTATATATTCTTGAATTAATTTCTCGAAGTGAGGCCAAATAATTCTGATGATCGGTGTTAATGTATGACATATCGATTTATCATCATTTTAAGAGAGCACCTGGATGAGATCGGACACAATTTGTACGCTCACAGTGTGCGAATATAAATGAGCGTGTTCAAGCCGGATAAAACTGTTAGAGCTTGACTGCTCGATGAGTGATTGAATTGATTGGTTGGCCACCACAACTAATCATGTTTATTTGCTCGTCGAGCAAACTAGCCGTTTTGTTGACTTAAACGCACCCACTGAATTAATCTAAAAATCGCTCAGTACAAAACGCGATGACAAAATCGGTCTTAGTTCTTCACGCGCCGCTGTTCGCGCGAATAAACCATTCCCCTAATTCGTTTATATCGTTTGCATACCATTAATTATGCCGGAATGACGATCGATTCCTTCTACAAGTTCGCTTTTCTCTTCGGGATTAATCGGATTCTGAATGCGCGAGCACGTGAGCGACTTACCCCAGCTTTTGATTGAGTCACACAATTAAATGCAGTAATATTTAGGTACGCAAAGTGCTGTTCTATAAAACTTTTGAAAGGACGGTTTTATTAAAATATCCAAATTTTAGCTAGATAGAGATTTAAACTTTGTTGGATTAGTAAAAATAATGATGTATAGAATGCTTAAATCTAATGACTGCATTTTAATTAGGTTTGACACCTTCAAGCAATTAGCTTGAGTATTTCATATGATTATTGAATATGTAGTATGTACATTTATGCGAAATTATTTAAAATCCTAACTAAAAATCGAGCTTGACAGTTTAAGGCCTTTATTTTCGATTGTTGTGTATTTACGTTATAGTCTTAAAAGATACTTTATTTAATATTGTTTGTATAATTATTTTAATGATTTAATAAAATTATTTTCAAAACTGTCGAGCTGAATTTTTAGATACTTCAACAAAACTTTTTTTTGTGGAGACTGAGAGAAGAACAAATTGTAATTATCATAAATTATAATTATAATTTAGTTATATATGATACTAACATATACTTTTTGTAGAATTACAAATGTAATTATTATTATTAACATAATCATAATTATTTTTTCAATTACAGTACAGTCACAAGTACTAAACACTTTTCTTTTGAAAGAGAGAGAGAGAGATGTAAAATAAAAATATACACATTAAAACAATAATAAAATAATATCTAGATATTTGTTCATATTTGATTTAATTATCTTGTAAAATATATTAATTTTATCGTTGCTAGAGATCGTACTGTCTTTTTAATCAATAATTCGACATTCATTTAAATTAGCTTTGCTTTTCTTTTATATTTCATCATATCTCTATTTCATATCTCCATTTCATATCCTTTTATGACGAAAGCCGCGCTATGTGACGTATTGTACTTCGAGCTTCGTTCGCGTGATTCGTGAGTGACCAGACATCGCATAAATCTTCGTGGCCACGGGAATCCGCACGAGAGTATGCGACTCACATGATTTCTTATTGTGTACCAACCACTATTATGCAAATCAGTCAGTACCATAAACGATCAAGCATCCGCTGTACCTTCTGTTGTGAATGCGCGCGCTGGAAGCTGACTGAAAAAGGGTGTGTATGTACGATCACAAATAACAAGGAAGTTTTGAATGAGAATAAAGGATGGCCTCACAGATGAATCGCCACATAGAAATTCTTGAGGAATTGCTTTAATAAGAAGACTTTATTAAAATCATCTACGAGATAAATTCTGAGAATCTGTGATTGAAATTTTGGGAAAGACCTATTTAAAATTTATTGGAAATGTATATACGAAAGGAGAAATTCAAATAAAAAGACTAATTATAAGTATACTAACAAGAAAATCGCGATCAAAGTATGTAATCTGCTATTTTGTTTATTTGAAAAATTCGCGTAAATCGTGAATTATATGAGTCAAATTTAAAGTGTTATGTACGGTACATACTTTTCTTTGTCATCAATTTCAGGACAAATGCTGACCTTGAACTTGAATGAGTCTATGCCTGCCAATATAATCGATATCATTGATTTTTTCCTACCCGACACTCGACGGCTGTACATACATATATGTAAGTACTGATGTGTGAGCGACTTGTAGAAGTGCTCTCTCAATATGTATGAGTTGGAACGCTATTGTTCGCGGTGTATAAAAAAAGTTAGCACTATCAATGAATACTGCGCATTGGTTTGAAAAAAAAAAACATCTAATAGATAGGTACGATCATTGTAAATAAACTATTGATTTGAATTCAGTGTACCTCAATAATTTATTTATATAATTATCTATTTACGGTGACATCAAACAAAATATATTGTATAAATATAAGTGGTCAAAATGGAAATGAAAATAAAATGATTCGGTGGGTTTTATTAGCTGTTATCTTATACGTACTTTTGCGAAAATCTTTCCGAGAGTGATATAGAAAAGAAGTAAAATTCATATGTCTTTCTTGTATGATGATGTTATCGGGGAAAGACCACCATGGCATTCCCATAAATATGATCTACTTATGAAAGGGACGATTCTGGTGAGTGGTATAAAGGAAATAGATCAAAACCAGGCCACTAGCGATTCTGCGAATTTACTGCATATTGGCTTGCGTCGCCGTTCATCTTTTGCGTATTTTCCTTTTATTTTTCGACGAGCCCTACACCCCGTGTTCAATTTCAAAACCCCTGACCGATTTGCTCATGTCGCGTCGGTCCTCAAGGTGGAAACTCAAAGGCGGATAGTTAGTCGTTGGTCAACCCCGGTAATTGCGCGTAGCCATGGAAATGCCTGTTTATTTGGAGTTCCTCCGGTCATATCAGCAAGCGAGGGTAAAAAGGTAGACTTTCGAGGCCATGAATGCAAAGAAGGGTTGTATAGGGGATACCGAAAGTCAAGGACGCACTCGATGATTTCGAAAAACTCGGCCACGCACAGAACCTTTGCTTTGTTGTCATAAAGAAAATATAAATTGTAAAATAATAAACTTGTACATTAATAACCATAAGTAAGATTAAAACGTTTAGTGCTAGAAATAAATAAGTCAAGTACAGAAACGATAAATATGCATAGAAAAAAGGAAGAAATAATGATTTATATATTTTTATAAGAATATAAATACATTTACTTATATATATATATATATATATATTTACAAACAAGCACTTTTATAATTTTTATTCGAAAATAGAGGCAGAAAGAGAGAGAGGGGAGAGAGTTGATCGACGTGAGATTACTAAGAGGCCTGCACGTGCGTTGTTCATTCAGCGAATATCTGCCAGGATACATCGATCTTTATCGAATATTCTGAAACCTACTATATTATATCGCGATTTCTCATTGCTCGAAACCCATATGACAACAAAAAGGAAATGTATTATAGTGGGCTATGCTACAATAAACAAGAAATTGAACAATAATACCGTTAGGCAACTCTCAATTCAATCTTTTTTTTTCGCTAAATATACTAAAAATATATCCCTTACTCTTTAAAGTGACGCAACTCAAAAAACATGAATCTTTTAGTTATTATAGTTATGAATGAGTTTGGTAAACATTACTCTATCAATCATCAAAAGTGAATTAACTTAACTTCATAAAAAATCGTCACACGACTAAAAAAAAAAGGTAATTTGTAAAAGATTATGAAAAATTAAAGTGATAAAAATGATATTTCATGTCAAGAATATATGTTTTTTTACCGATACTATTTGATTAAATGTTAAAATTTTTTATTAAGCTGAAAAATATATTTTTCCTTTTTCTAGGAAATTTAACTTTTTAAATTGTGTTACTTTTGATATATAAGGAAGTATATTTTTGTCGTATCCCGCTCAAATTTCAAATATCGATTTAATTTTATACATACCTTTTTATTAATTTTATCTCGAGCCGTTTTGGTAAGTGCCGACCAACGAGTATCGCTTTGACACGCATTTACTCAGAATAATTCGAACCCTCGTTCAAGTAACCAGGTCAATGCATCGTACCATCGCGTGTGCTTTGAAGGCCATCCCTCAATTTTTCGCGAGTAACAGGTGTGATGCATTTAAAACATCCAGCAATTGCATTTGAATCTCGCTTTCAAATCGTCATTGAGATAATTTCACGTTACCACCTTAAACATTCGTCGTTCACTCGCTCGAGAAAATCGAACGGGATAGAATTTAAGGGTTGAAATTTAAGAGGAAGGGGGAGAGAGAGAGAGAGAGAGAGAGAGAAGAAGAAGAGATGGATTCGTGAAGGGTGAAAAAATGGAAGTGGACGAAAGGTAGGAGTGAAACAGAGGAGGTAAGAGCAAGGGAGAGATCGAGTGAAGCAAGCACGATGGGCAGCGGGGAGGTACGGCGCGGTTGCCGAAGCGTCCCCACCCGGTGGCCCATCCGCCCCTGAAAAAAGAGTTAATATTGATCCGTTTTTTTATTTGAGTCACCCCCAGGTTTTTCACCCTCGCTATTTTTTCTTTCCCCGGTCGCAAGGCTCGCCGCGGCGAGGCGCGGGTGCGACAGAGACGGAATTAGTGTTTCTATAGCAACTCTCTACCCCGTCCGCTCGCTCATTCGTTCGCTCGCTCGTTCGTTGGTTCCGTCCGTCCATCCGTCTGCTCGCTCGTCCGTGCAAGTCCAAATCACCCTTCACGATCCTGAATAGATTACGAAAAAGCGATGTAACATTCTACGATGAAGATTCTCATTAAAGGGCAATGAGGATCAGATGCGCACGTCTTCGGAATCTCCAGATCGTCGGACTAATCAACTTATCTTCGATGAAGATACATGTATCTTTATTGTTGATAGTTTTTAAATAATTGATAGATTGAAAATAAGCTGTTCCTCTCGCTAACTAAGCTCTTCACTAAGCATCAGTTTCAGGTGAACTCCAGTTTGACAGGATTTTACTCGGCAGTTTCAATTATAAACCTCATGAGAGAGTGAGAGAGAGAGAGAGAATTGTATTTAATTGCTCCCGATGTGTATCCCTTGTTGTTGCTAAAATATGAACACGCACGAAGATACTTTGTTGCTCTCAATCTTTTTATTTGCATTTTCTTCCGGGACACGCGCGGGCCTTTGTGACTACATATGTACATATAAATATATACGTTTCTCTTTCTCCTTTCGATCCAAGTACGAGCGATATCAGGCCAGAGTTAAATTCACTCCGAAATCAGGAAATATGAGAGAAGCTCTGATCGCGCGCTCGTATATTCTCGGAAGAGGGTTGGTACTTCGGAATACCTCTCCAGCTGTAAGTCGATGCATATTTCAGGGGCTCGGCCACGGTTTCTTCCAGAATATGCTATGGGCGTAGCGCCTTTTTTCCTCCTTCCGCCTCCTTTCTTATTCCTTTGCATTCCTTTTGACCGGGATCTCCCTCTAATAATATTCTTTTACTAGCTCCTTGCTAGTCCGGAATCTGTTTAATGCTCGCTACGCGATAACAGGTATTCGCTAAGAGTGGATTAAGAACAATGTAAAGATAAAGAGACGAAGACGAAGGATCAAACGCGATGCGAATGAAAATGTGATGAGTCAAGTATTGATATTTTTCGCTATTTTTCGTAGCTAAGAAAGATATTTGCGACTAAGAGAAGCAGTTACAATTTTACTTTTTTTTTTCTTACGGTTTTCGCACGAAAACTGGACACTGAAATAAATACACGTCTTCCTCACGAAAATCCTCGATGAACTCGGCGAATGAGGTAAAGCGCGCGCTCCATTTTCATCGCACATCATCCACACTCTTTTGAGAGAAAAGCGCGCCTTAAAGCAGCTTTAACGTTGCATCGCGTACAGGGGGGTTGCTCTTACGGAGGTGGGTCCCTCAGTGATCCTTAGCCCGCCGATGTCACCTAAGCGCCGAACCCTCGGATCGTTTCGCGTTCGAATCCTTTTCTTTACGACGAGCAGGGCTTACTTTTATGGCTAACGATATGACAGCCACTACCATTTTTCGCGATTACGTGATACGTTTAACTAACTCGTTGTGTCTCTCTCCGTTCACTAACGGTTAGGTTGTTTTTGAACTTAAATCGCTGTTGTAAAAATACGCTAAAATCACGACGATCTTTCTATACGAATACAAAAGAACTCGATCGATGGACTTTAAGACGCGGCCAATCCGAAATGATCATCGCTGTCCATTAAAATTATAGACTTTCTACGATGAAAAATTGATAAAGCGAGAGAGCATGTGGAAACACGACGCGCGTAGTGAGGAGTGATATACAAGGTGTATATCAGAAACCTTGTGACTATATTTTATGCTTCGTGGTATTAATTTTCTTGTCAAGATCAATTTAGAATAGCACATGACAGGTATATATAAATGGTTAGAATATGTACCATATATTTCCACTTTGACGTAGAAATACAATATTTATATATTTATTGTAATCTTAGCATTGTAGTTGACTTTTAAGTAATATAACGCTTTTGTTCGAAACGTGTGTAAAACTACGTGAATTATTGATGTATCATTGTTTGTGCATTGTTTATGCGATATCCGTGTTGAAAGAAAAAATGCGTCCACGGTGCGAGCAGTGGCAATAGTCGAGATACTAACGCATCTTCTCCAGAGAATAGGAGCATTTACTTTGCATATTATTAATTCTCTTTAAAAATATTTTTCTAAAAATTCTTGGGATATATTCGACTCGACCGTTTTATGCGATCCGGCCACTTTCGAACGAGTTCGTTTAAGTGTTCTGCGTTATGGTTTCGATAGAACTCGAAGGGCTACTATAACTATCCCTTGGCACCTGTCACTCGGAAAAATGAGTTTAACTGGGCATTAGCGAGATAAGATGAGCTGATAAATGACGTAGAAAAGCAGGTGAATATCCGATTCGTTTGGGATATGAAGTAAGTTCCGCGGCGATCGTACCGATATTATCGATTATTATAAATAATGCATGTAAAGTACGCTTCTGATCCGAGTTCCTGTGTGGATCAGAATATACGTCCTTGAGATAACGAGTGCCCCTCGTAATCGCTCGCGCCAGAGCGGTGAGTGTTCCGCCCCTGCTCACCTTTCATACACAGCCCGTAATTCGCTAAGTTCATAACTCAAAAAGTAAGCGTCAGATAACATATTCGTGAAGGAAAAATTGTCTCAAAATTCAGTCAGAAACACGTTTTCACAAAAACATTTTCTGTAAATGTTGGAATTACCCTGTTATGCAGGATGTCATACAGATTAATGCGAAACTTATACAATACATTGTATTAATAAAGTCAAGTATTAGAAGTGTGATTTAGTTTCGAGGGTTTTGCAAGAGATGAAAATATTTGGATTAGGGTATTTGTTCATTATCTTCTTTAAATAAATCAGTTTTCAAGAAAAATTACACATTAATAGGTGAAAATACTTTACATAAATTTTTGCTACCAGAAATGCTTTATTAAAAGTTTATAAATATTTAAAGTTTTACAAGTAAATTATTCTTAACAATTTGTTGTAGAAGTTATACGGTTTACATATGCTGCTATACTTTATTTTAGAAGAACTGTACGTCTTAATCCGTATAATTTGACGTTGGATCAATGACAAACCAATCATTTGGTCTCCTGTAGCACCAAATTTAACGCTTCTTGATTTCTATTTACGAGATGAAAATAGATTGATTTATGAGAATTTAATAGGAATATCACTCTCTAATTTCTTTGGATTTCACACTAAACAGTGAAAATTGAGCCAGTCTTGAAAAGCATTGCTCAATTTTCGGTCTTTAAAAGAGATTTCACTGTTCAAAATGTGACTCATTGTCAGTGTATGTACATTTCTAATATAGTAGGAACATTCCAAAGATTTTTCAACCATCATTAGTTTGATAAGCCTGTATTTTTACAGAAAAAAGAATTATCAAATACTTATTATTATAACTGTTGTAACAATTAATAAGATTCGTATACGGATCAAGATATGTCAATTGTTTTAACTCAGTAACTCCATATAACAAGTTACAGAAAATAATTCTGTTTACAAATCTTTAAACGTTTATAATTTTTTAATAAAGTAATTTTAAACATAAGTTTATCCGAACTTTTCTCATCTAATATTTGACCTAATTATCATATTGTATAAGTTTAGCATTGATTTTTGTAAACACCCTCGATATCTGACGAATATTCACCGCAGTTATAAGCAAGTATCTATGGAATGAATGCATCGATTGGAGTTTTCGTTAGGCTAGCAAATCTTTCTGGTGACGCGACCTAGAAGTTATCGTAAAAAATGACTGTTTCTTTTCCTCCTTGAGAACATAAACTGTTTTTTTTTTTTTCGGATAGCCGCCGCCTCTGTTGTCGGAAGCACCTGTCCGTCCGTGATGAAAAATTTTTCAAAGTACATTGGGTTTGATGCCCAGCGATTTTAAGCAGTGGCAAAAGGATTCGCCATATGGTAGCTTAGTCGCCGCGAGGATCGAGCAGTCGTGTCTTGGGAGGAACCGACGGTTCGGGGAACTGAAGAGCCATTTATTTGGCGTGTGCTGTATAATTAGGACTAGAGGAGACCTGGCCACACGGGAGAGCATATTGTCTATTCCTTTTTCTTTTTCTTTCCCGATCCATGTGGAAAGTTTTGGAAATATATATTATATAGGCTAGGCGCCGTGTGGTCAGCTAAATTTCAGTCAAAACTGCACTCCACTGGCCGAGAGATATTTCCTCAAATACCTGAATCGTCCAAGGAATCCTGGGAAGATACCTGTTCTAATCGACGGGGAGAGAGATAAGAAATCGAAGGCCGTACGTTTTCGAGCGAGATAGAGACGGCGCTGTATCTCCAAATCCATGTATAAGCACATTTCGCTTATCTGCGGCATTATGGGAAGAGAGTTAACGATCGTTTTGACATATATATGTCGAGGATAGCATTCGTAAAACGGTAAACAATGCGTCTAGGCTGCTGCACAATATTTAAGGAATGTAGAAAAAAAATGTATAGAGCATTACGAAAACCACGTCGTATTTCGAATATAAGAGAATCGACTAACGTATAATATTATTACAACAATTTTCCACGATATGTTCATGTTTGAAATCGGCGCACAGCCCACCCCCCAGGTGATTCACCCTCCCTCCTCCGTGTACCCCGGGATTTCACATAATTTTGGGTTTCGCCGGGTAAACGGTATCGCGTTTCTTGGGACGCACCGACGGATTGGCGCATTGTCAACCGACAGGAGCCACCTAAGGCTCTCCCAGGGTGGTTGGCAGTCTCCGATCCCTTTCTTCCTCCGCAGCGGAGCACGCGCGCGTTGCCTCCATAAAGGAGCTTTTTTTCTGTCAGAAAGACAAAAAACAAGGCACGCCGAGGTAAAAGCGGAAAAGGGGGAGCGCTCCTCCCGCTCGGGCTGCATTCCCCTTGCTTTTAGGAACGCGTGGCGTGGCACACGACGCCATTATTCTTCCACTTCGTCTTCGCTCGGGATCTCGAGGACGATCGTCTGGACGAAGAGAGAAAGGGAATACACGGCGCGCTTGTTGCTGCGACGTAGTCCGGAAAAGTTATCGTCACGTCGCGATTACCTTCGTTGGCGTTTAAAAAGTCGAACTTGACGATATCTCGCGCAGAACGGTTCCACGACGATTGTTAATATATGTCTAGTAAAAAGACCACACATTATTGCTATCAAGGCACATCAAAATCTAAAATGTTAAATTAACAACAAAATTGATCAAATAAAATATTTTTCACATACGTTATCTGATAGGCATTAAAACAGTAGCTGCGTAGCTACCCACGTAACATTTATGTAACTTATCGCATATGCGATAAATTAAATATAAGTCGACCGGGGATTATGTAAAAATAACGAAGGTCTTGCGAATTCCGTGTAAGTTTACATACTTTCATGAAAGATAAATTGTATCGGAATTAAGACACGCACGCGCCATTAGAGACGATCGCGATCATTTGTGAATGTTTACCTATTTTGTAGCGGTACTTCGGGTAGCAGAGAGCGTACAGAGAACGGGGGTTCTCGGCGTGCTTTCCCGGATCCTGACCCCAAAACAACACTCAATGCCATATAAGAAACGGAGCGTTTGCCGCCAGATTTCCTTGACGTGTTGGCACAGTTTTTCACAATGGGGCCAATGCTGCGCGGTGTAAACTTATATACGCCTGCACCGTTGTGCAACGAGAGAGCCGACGGTCCCCCTTTGGTCCTCCGCTCTAAATTCAGTGCCTACTTACCTTCCACTCGTTTCCTCCTGCAAGAGCTGAAATATAATGGTTTCTATAACAGTATCAAGCAAGAATATAGAAGTTAATATCTTGAGTTAGGACTATTCGCATTTTGAAACGCAAAAAGTGAGCGACGTGCCAGATAACCTGTTATAGTTTTAGTAGAAATCAGTTTTGTTCGAATTAAAAATAATATATGACACGTATAAAGTTTTTATAAAACAATAAACTTAATTAATATAATACTAAGATATATATTAAAGCTCCTGTTCACTTATATATTATTTAAAAGAGACAAAACAGATGCTTTCAAGATTAGCTCAATTTTTATTTAAGAGAGCACAATAAAAATTCTCTTACAATTAATATACATATGTAATAAAGATTTTTTTTTAATAAAACAACATTTGCAATCGACAGATTTATTAATTTACATTTGTTATAGCCATGATCGAAGATTACTTTGTTTTTGATTATGCATAATTAATTTCCAAGTACATGGTTATTTACTAATTAATGAAACGAAAAGAAAGTTTTCGATTATATACATATTATGTAAATCAGTTCTATCAATTGTTTTTTTTTTTTTATTAAAACGTATTTTCATTTTAATAAATTTGGCAACAATTTTTATTGTACATTTTCTCGCTTTTCAATAATCTGAGACAGTATAGGTGAGTGAAGAGAAGCCTTAACGCAACCATTATTTTACCATCTTACACTCCTCGTGACCGAATAATAAGTACCACAAGATAAATGTTATCGCAGATTATTCGAGTTTATTAGACAAAAGAATTAATAAAGGGTAAGTAAAGAGTCCGCGCAGGACTCGAGAGACTGCCGATCTATGAATTCGAGCGATTCAGCCTGACTCGATCCGCTGCATCTGCCGCACGTGCCCCCATATTACAGCATAATGTGTCACTGTGCCACGGTCGTGCCACCCCTCTCTTCAGCCCTTCAGCAATGCTCGCAGCTTCGCCCGCTGCTTGATCGCGCGTGTATGGAATCCTAGATTTTGGAAATCCGAATAGAGAGAGTACAGCTGAATGCAGGTCGCGCGCGCCGCGCCAGTCCTCCATCGGGGAGAAAACGTACCGGGGGAGGGGGGGTGGTTTTTCAGCATGCATTTTCCCCCTCCCAGGGGTGGCTGCTGCTGTCGTTCCTCGGTATTTCTCTCCACTCTGCGTTTTCTAAATCAAACGAGCGAATCCCGTGATGCAACCTCGGATGAGTCGTGGAAATACTGTCGCTTTTGTGATGCCCGCGCGGCACTCGATCCGAGTCGCGCGTGTGGCAGCACGTTGGGAAATAACGATTCCCAATGATAATCGATGTCACGCCGAAGAATCTCGATGGAAATTTCTTCCTGCGGACCACTCTGTGTTTAAATTTCAATTTATTATTAGATTTAACTAAATTTAAATGCGATTGCATTGGAATAGAATAAAATATCGCGCTGTCAAAATTTGATATGAAATATCGTGGTACAATCAAATTTCATTCGGTCTAATTTTGTCGGCGAAAGGAGAGATCCTCTTTATAAATATTCATGATACAGTTAACGATTAACCCTGCTGACGATTTCTACAAGTATCGTAAATTGTATCTATTTCAAATTCTTCACCGCATTTATCTTTCGCCGTTGTATCTTATTAAATCATTATAAATAACGAGATATGGATTATCGGGTCAAGTGCCAAATAACTGAGACTCGAGAACGATTAAACAGTGAGATTTAATAATAAAAATAGTTTGACAGAGTAGTCAATTTAATGGAACATTTCATAACTGATTACAGAAATTGTGTGATTGCAAAGATCGGGGCACGAAATATTACGGATAAACACGTACAATATTAAAGGTTCTTCTCTTCGCTTTACTGTTGTTGTCGATCATGAGAATTCAAAATTGGCAGTCAATAATAATTATTACAATTAGCGTTATTTCCTAGACGCGAATTACTTACAAAACAGTTTACATTATATATTTGTACGAACGATATTCTTCTCACTTTTTCACTCTTTCTCATTCTCACATACGCACACACGCACGCACGCACACACACTCTCTCTCTCTCTCTCTCTCTCTTCGTAATACACTTTTCTTATCTCTCTTTACTCTTTTTATAGGAATATTATTTAAAATCAGTCTTGTGGTTGAGATATATTAGGTGTACGGTGAGGTAGTGTCTGTTTCATAGTATACGTACAATGCCGCTTGATCCGCTGTTTGCGCCGTACGTTGCGTTGTCGAACGACACGTCAACTGAACTTCGCGAGAACGCGATCAAGCGGCCGCATCTCGCGCTCTTTACAGCCGTATAAAACCGATTATCATTATTATCTATTGAGACCGTGTTCCATTTTCACTTTTTAACCGTAGAGGCATAAGGTCATGCAACGTCAACTGAACTTCGCGAGAACGCGATCAAGCGGCCGCATCTCGCGCTCTTTACAGCCGTATAAAACCGATTATCATTATTATCTATTGAGACCGTGTTCCATTTTCACTTTTTAACCGTAGAGGCATAAGGTCTGAGAATTTGTACCGTGTTATATATCGTTAACGCGCGCGAGAATCCGAGACGGGGAAGGGAATTCGAGGGAGAGAAGCGGGCGGGAACGAGAGTTTATTGTCGCGCGTCGCGCAGCTTCCGGCGCGGTCGCGAAAGAGTTGGCACTCTGGTTTCGGGATATGCGGTTGTTTTGTGCGTCAATTACAAGGGGCGTCCGCACGCGCTCAGATTCCGCGCGCGCCGCGATTGGCTGTATAAAATTATATATATATAGATATAAATTTAGTTACATATAGATATAAAGAATTGTATACACGTTCTCTTATCCGAGAGCCACCGGAACATGGAGTACGGAGTGCGATTGGAGTCGCGGAAGCGCTCGGCACAGCGACTCGACATGGATAACGGAAATCGTTCGACAAAGAGTTCAACGAGCGTAACTTACGCCCTTCTATATTTTCAAAAAAAAGAAGAAGGCCAGAAAGAAATCACGCGGCAAAATGCGCGCGAAAACGAGATGTAAAAGAAGCAGCTGAATATTCAGAGTTCATTAATAAATGTCAGAGTTTAATTCGTTGAAGCGGTGTGTAACGTTTACGCGCGGGTACAAAAAAGAAAACAATCTATACCTGTTACGATAGAAGTAATCAATTGGTGTTCGTACGAGATCGTCTGGTGATTCCGTAGAATCGCTGCGGCTGTGTTGGCGCATGTAGTAAAAATTGTTTCAATTACGTATACATTCCACTGGAGCGATTTTATAAAGATTAAGTTCGCGTCCTCGTCAATCGGTCATCAGCGATGAAATTAAACAGCTGCTGTTGTAACATCACTAGTGACGGAGTGAGGGAGGGACAATTTATAAAATCATACGTAATTACGCGAGAGAGGCGCGTTTGGAATTTTTCTTTTATTCGCCAAAATAGTCGGCGATTCTGCGGAATAGCCAGGCGCATTTTGCAGGATCACCAAATTAGACGCATTTTCATCGTAACATATTGACACGCTAAAATTCGTATATAAGGAACAGATAGTCCTTTCCATTATACATATATATATATAATTTTCTCATCTCCTTTTATATATATTATATATCTATATTTTTTAAATACTTTTTTCAAGCAGTTCAAATATTCAAATGCTTTTGTATGCCCCGATCATCCGTCTTGTCGTATCTTTTAGATTGCCTTTGTCTTTCTGTTATTCTTTTGTCATAAAAATCTAGTAATATCTTATTGATAATAAGATACTTGCTATCTTTATTCCTCATGCAATATTACTTGTACACTTTGTCGTACGTTTCGGTCACCGCATCCGTACAACGTACTCCTCGTTCGAGTACTCGTCATATAATTAATACATTACAATTATTCGACACAAATATATATATGTATGTGTGTGTGTGTGTGTGTGTGTGTGTGTGTGTCGGGGGGTGTGTATGTGTATATATAATATGTATACATAGGTTTTTTGCACGTTAAGAGTAAGAGGACAACAACAATGATGATTACAGTAGGATAAGCGATAACCTTATTCATTAATCACGACGCTTAACGTGATTCTTCGTCTCGTCGATATCTCAGATATTCCCGTGACTCAGAGGTCTGCTTATGTATATAGGAAACGAAAAAGGTATAGCGGGGCCGGTGTCCAATCAGGCCCGGCAGGAACGTAAGTTTACGAACAGCGTTTCGGAACTAACAACCATTAACTAGAAATCGATATCTCTCAAGGTACTTTTGCATTCGACATCGCGTAAAGCGCGCACCGCGTCACACCGACCGAAAGTCAATAACACGCGGCTCAAGAAGATCGGTTTCGGTAACGCGGGACGCGTACGAATGTCGAACGTTAGGAACAAAACTAGGACGCGATATATCCGGTTTATTCAGTTTTGCTTCCCGATCGACAATTCGCCACCATTGCCGATTCGGAATCGACCGTCGTGCGCTGAATGGTATATCCGATGTACTTCGAGGACGCGTCAAGTATTACCTGTCTGAGCAAACTGAGGAAACTGGAGAACGTGCAGTGTGTTTTGCCTTGAACGACGCTGGAAATAACAAGCGACTAATATACCGAGCGAATAATAACGCAAATCGATAGCGCCCTAAAATCGGAGCGTATTCTAAAATATTAAGCATGGACTGAAAAGACGGCAGAATTTCGACGAGTTCAATTCTCGGTGCTCGCAAAAAAAGGAGAAGAGAATCAAAACAAGATACACTCTATGCCGATCGTCGACGCGAATCGAGCATGGAGATCGCTTTCGTATTCCCGTAAACATAACCCGCGTTTGAACTCGACGAAATTACGGTTTAACGTCGATCGCTATTCTGAAGACGCTATTCCGAGGACGTTCTCTTTCGCGTTGTGACCAAGTCACCTGTAATTGGGCCGCGTGACGAGGGAAGGTTTTTGCTCGGAGCGCTTGCGCTCTTGACAAGACAACTCTTCCTCTCGGCGCCATCCGATTAATCGCGATGTCTCTCTCGTCGCAGTCCCTATAGACTCGATATGTCGTCTCCACCGTCCGAAGACCGGTTCCTCGTCCTCGCGATTGTATTGCGAACTGATCACAAGTAAATTCGTTAAGTGATCGTCCCGTCGTGGCATCACCGCCCGTTCATCTGTCACTCCAGAGGAAGGAAAACTTCGAGGGGTTGGAACGCCGTTCCCTCTCCGCATGTATATGTACACAATAATATACTCGGGGGTTTTCGGGGTGAAATTTGCCTTTCTTTCGGGGCACGAGATCCGGGGCCCTACTGACCTCTGTCGCCTTCCGCCGCGTGCTTCACGCGGTGGTAGAAAAATGTCCCGACGCGGTGTCAATGGCAAACGGAGCACGTTCAATAGAGAGGTGACGTTTTTCATATTGTTTCGCGAGATCCGTAGAATGTAAAGCCATTGAGATTCGATTGCTACCTGACGGCTGCTTCCAGCGATTGAGTTTCAACGATACCAACCACATTCTGTGTGTGTGTGAACTCTATCCCAGAATTACGCCGAGAGATAACAATGCGTTAATCGAGCAAGCGCGTTTACGCGAACGAATCGTGGAGAAACGGTGCATTATTTCTATCTTAAAACTAATCTACGAATGAATATACTATACTAATAAAACAAATGATATTAACACGTGCTTTTGCGAAAAGAAAACTCGATCGAACGGGAAATTGTATAACATTCACTGATTATATGCACGAGACGTTCCGTACAAGGAACAGGAAGAGCAAACTGTAAATAATAATATGAAAAGCCGAACGAATAAAACAAAAATTGTGAGCAGGGGTTTAGTGCTTAAAAAGATTCAACAAGGGATTCAGAAGAAAAAAATCGCCGCGTTATATGCTTGTTGTCCCGTACAAAATGGAAGAAATATATTAGGGATAGAGATGAATATTAAATATTAGATATAAAAAGAATCTCTAAAAAGCCTAATTTTTTTACTTCTAATATTTAATATTTATTCCTGTTTCTAATATTTCTCCCATTGTGCGCAAGAACCTGTGCTTGAAAAGAAATACCAAAAAAAATGACACAACAAATGCCGCAGTGATTGATTGATTGATTCTAATGCGCTATCCAGCTCCCTTTTTTTGTATCTCTGTATAAAAGAACGTTAGGTCAAATTCTTATAAAATAGTTGAGGTGTCCCGTTAGAGAGTGTAAAAATGAGAATAAAAAGAAAAAGAGTCGGAAAGAATAAGAATGTGAAAATAAGCGTGAGTTGTAATTTTTACAACAAATATATTGCTGCGTTGATAGAAAAGTGACACAAGTTAAAAATTAGCATTTTTAAGATAATGAAAGGAAACCCTTATAAAAAGTCTAGTCTACTATATTTTTGTAGAAAAAGGACACAGCTCATGTGAACAAGTGTCACAACTCTGATAAGGGATAAAATTTACACTATACTAGGATTACAATGTCCAAATTTTAAAAACTTATGACATAGTTTTAAAGAATACATTAGAATGGAAAGTATGAAAAAAAGTAAATGTATAGAAATTGCATATTCACTATCCTGATCAAAACGTACATTTCAATTCAGAATTTTAAAAATGCAATATTATAATAAAAAGTAGCTGATTTTGAGATGTGTCACTTTTTTAGCAAGGCAGCGATATGTCTTGAAATAAAATTGAAAGAAAAGTTGATCTATCGCGCATAAAATCTCAACGTTACCTTAATATTTTGTTTAAAACAAACTCACGTGAATGTTAATTGTTATTAAACATCTCTACTTGCAAACACTGTTTTACTTGCGTGCGATTTTAAACAGTTCTTTTAGCGATTGCGAAACTAGAACATGTGTTTAAAAGTGGAAACTTTAAACTGCGAATGATGCGAATTCGGGATATACCTGCGTTCGTCTTCCTTTTCTTGCAGAATGGTTGAACAAAACGGTCGAAAGATAAACGAGGGCAATTTCGACCAAGTATTCTGAGCGAATTCGTGCAAAATGTATTATCTTTCCTCTTGTACTTTCTTTCTCTATCTTTCAGTTTTTTATTTTTCTATGAGATATAGGAGGATAACGATTTGTGTTCTGAAGCGTTCTGTAGCAAAAGGACTAACGGAGCTGGAAATCGGAACACATTTTCAATTTAAAAAATAAGTCACGGTATACAATGTAGCTCTAGGTGGCCTCGTAACTGGTCTAGATGAAGAATTATTTCACATAAATCAGATCCATATTCAGACATAAAGAAATACGTCGAGGAGTAGAGTCGGGGGTGCGCGTTGGGAAGTGGAAAAAAGTCCGGCTGCAAAATTTTTCGTCCCCAATGTCATCGCGAAACTGGTTCGTGACATTCGTGCGAACGACGTAACACGCCGGCTGTGGAAGGCAAAAAAAAAAAAAGTCCAGTACAAAAAATGCTTAGATCTCTTTGAAAGGATTTATTACGAGACCGGGTGCGCGCGTTCGAAGGCGGAAATCGGAGAAGCGGAGATCTCGATTATGCGTACATCATTCTCTACGATCAAGGCGAAACTGGAAGAGGTAATGGAAGTGGAGGTCGGTTTGAATTTTAAATCAAGCCGCTCGACGATTACAATTTTCCAGTTTGCTGAACCGCCACAGACGCGGATGACGACACTCGTCACATTATTTAAAAAAAAAAAAAAAACCGTATTTGCTGATTTTACTAATTCAAGAGCATTGACTGCGTTTAGCAGGGAAAGTACTTTTCTAACTGTTGGAAGATTCTTTAATACGATTGGTTCTTGCTCTTTTAGATTTAAATGCTCACCACTAGATCTAAATGTATAAACTAATCGTATTTATTTTACAGCAATTGTTGAGTCGTTTTTCCTGCTAAACGCAGCCAGGTACGACTGCCGTTTGATTTTGACGGTAAACAATCAGCTGTTTAAAGGGCGTCAAATGTGTTCCACGCTTCAAAATCGTTTTAGTGACTCTAATTGAAAGAGCGCCCGTTCGATCGAGACAGCGCGGCCAACAAATCTCCGGATAATCGCGAAGGGTGAGGAAAAAAAGTGTAACGGATGATGTAGTACAAATCGTATAGGATAGCGTGTAACTCGCGACGGCGCGGCGACAGTGGACTGATGGACCGTCGTCACTCTCCCCCGCTATTTTTTACTGTCAGAGGAACTTGTATACCAGTATATCCAATCCGAACAGCTATATTTTCTCCTCTCTCGTCGACGCAACGGCGCGTATACCGTTCGCTCATGAGGACGCACATATGTCCTACCTTCGTCCTCTATTATCTATCTAACTATATATCTATGTTAAGTTTTTTCATCGCCATCGGACAAACAAAAGACATTAACACAACGATCAACTAAACACGAGTCCCTCCTATTACTTAATTTTCTTTTTTCTCCTTATTCTTTTCGCCGGTTGCGAAACTATGTACACGACAAAGACTTCGCGCTTCTTCACGGAGCGTGGCGATCGTAACCAGGTAATCAAGATCTATCACGCGAGACGTATAAGGCGATGGAACCTTATACAAGAGAGAATGCCGTGTAAATAACACCCTTATTACAGTGGCCCAATGGTGTGTCGAGGACGAGTTACACGGAAAGGGCATTGTTTACGCAGTTTTCTCTACATACCGGCGTGACTTCACTAGGAGGCGTGATGATCGTTTTCTACGGCGACTTGTTGACGAGGGGTGCGGGAACGCCTCAGGAACATGGTCGCTTCGTCTTCCTCGTCATCCTCCTCCGGATTGGTCTCGTTGCTAACATCGGCGTTCAACGACGAGTTATTGCTGCCGCCAGAGTGTGACCTGCGCGAGGACGATTTGTTCATAGACAGATCCTCGGGTTCCGTTTGCACTGGCAAAACAACTGGGGGAGGATTCAGCGTCATCGAGCCAGGGTACACCGGGCCGTTTCGCTCGGGATTAATTCGTAGATGACGAGCCAGTCTGTGGATCGGCGTGATGTATTTCCTGTTGAGCGCGATTCCTTCCGGTTCCTCTTCCGGCGCCGGCTCCGCGTCGATGTCCACATCAGCATCAACATCGACGTATTCCTCCGAGTCGAGCTCGTCACTGTTCAACGACGGGGATGACTCGGCCTCGGCTGGCGGTGACTCCTGCGACGCGCCGTTACCGCACTTGTGCTGCTGCAAATGGTGCCGCCTTCTGAAACGCATTTGACAGCTCTCGCACTCGAATGGCTTCTCGTTGTTGTGTATCAGCATGTGCGCCTTCAGCTGATTCGAGTCGCTGAACCTGGACGTGCACATGTCGCAAGCGTACGGACGCTCGCCCGTGTGCACGCGTAGATGACGGCGGAGATTCGCCACCTGGACGAACTTTCGTTCGCAGAATTTGCATTTGTAAGGTTTTTCGCCCGTATGGAGCCGCATGTGCGTCTTCAGGTGATGGTCCCGGGTAAATCTGCAAAATCAAAGATCAAGGATCATTGGCCGAACTTGCCATTTTAATGAACAAACTAAAAGAATCGTACACTGAGAGAAAAGTATTGGTGACTATAATTACACACTAAAATAATTATAATCAGGAGCTCTAGTTGTTATTCTATAATGTTATGGTAATAATTATATTCATATATATACACCAAAACAGAGATGCAGGGTAAGTTCTACAAATATGTGTGGTAAATCTATATGTACCTAACGATAATTATAAGTTTCAAAATTACATTATTATATGCGATTCAAATTAGGTATAATTCTCGAGATGAGTTCTCCAACTTGATTAACCACTCGCATAATTTTTATATCAATTGTACAAATGTTCGATAATGGCCATTATGTCAATTATGTAAAATACCTCGTTATTTCTACAGGATTTGATAATAGCTTATAAAATTAATTATTAAGTTAATTTATTTTTTAGTTAGTTAAATTTAATTTAAAAGACTTTATTATCATTCTGCTGGTTTCTCATCAGTTTCAAATGCGAATAAGTTAAATTAAAAATTAATTAATTAAAAATTCAACTCTTAATATAAACAATAATCCATAATAATAAAAGGGCCAAGAAGAGTCAATTTTAATTAACTAAAAATAAAATAAAATAAAACTAATGACATATTTAATTCTAAATTAAGATTACAAGTCATATATTGAAATTAATGATTTACAAACAAATAATATTTAACTTAAAACTAACTATAATAGTGCTTAAAATTAAAATTGACAAGTATCGACTCCTAGATTGAGTCCTCTTCAGAATTCGAATCATCTTATTCGTGGATAAATATATTGTAGAAAAACATGACATTGTTAGTTGAATATTGATAATTCATAAATTAACAATATTTCTGTAAAATTAATGTAACAAAGTTGTACAATATGATATGTGAAAGTCCAAATTCAACGAAACACTTACCAACAATAGTCGCAATAAATCTAAATTAAAATAAAATCTGTCCAATATTTTGAAAGTAGTAGATGTAGATAATACACTGATATACATTAAAATATAATATAAAATATAATAAACGACACATTGTAATTTTTGAACAAAAAACAACTTGTGTACATTATATGGAGAGATGTAGTAACCATTAGAGAAAGTATCTGAACAGACTGAGCAAGGAAGACAAGTAAATTGATATTGAAAGTTTATCCTTAATTAACCATGTTAAAAATTAATATTTAACCTATCATTGTCACAATGATCTCTATCGCGCCTCACGGTTGTCACACTGGCTCAAATTGGAACTCACAGTTCCAAATCGGACCGGAAAACGCATTTTTACATTTTCCATTATAGTTCGAAACAGGTAAGAGATAAGTCAAAATGATCTGAAGCAAAAATGAAGGAATTAAATGATCTTTCGAACGGCACCATTTATTATCGGACTTTATGTACACTTTATAGAGAACAAAAACTGTAAATAGGTCCGATTTAGCTCACTTATATATATATATATATATATATATATATATATATATATATATAAACACACA
>NW_017275218.1:398521-528228 GCF_001594065.2 Cyphomyrmex costatus
TATATATATATATATATATATATTACATATATATTGTATAAATAGAGCGCCTAGCGATAATTACTTTATCGTGCAGTTACAGGTACAAACATCAAACACTTTTTCTCTCATAAAACGTCGTCTCTTTAAATTGATGTTACATGATGATTTGTTTCGCGAAGATTTTTATCTGTCGTAATTTGGAGAAATCGCGAGAAAAGACGATCGATTGCGGAGGCTTACCTTTTCTGACATTCTCTGCACTGGAAAGGCTTTTCACCCGTATGCGTGCGTTCGTGATTCTGGAGCACATGCTTGTATCCGAAAGATCTCTGGCACACTCCACAAGTGAAGACCTTATCTTTGCTATCCTTCGTCGTCTCAGGACTGATCGAAGGACTGATCGGGTCCGCACCTTCCGTCGCAGCCTCTACTTTCGATTTAGTGGGTTTCCTCTTCGCGGCACGACCTCTCCTCACGATCCTATCGTCATCGTTCATATTGTTGTTGTCACTGTTGTCGTTATTGTTATTATTGTTGTTGTTGTTATTGTTATTGCGCCGGGACGAGGGTTTCATATTGGGGGCTGGTGAAACTTCTGGCAGTGGGCGAAGAGGAGAAGGCGGCGAAGATGCGATTCGCGGTATCCAACTCCCGAAGAGATCCTGCGGAGACGGGTAGATCGACGGAGACACGGCAAGGCTGGCGTGTAACGATACGGGAAGTCTTGCGGCTGATAGTAGAGCCATACCCATTCTTTGATTAGCAGCGATCAGCTGTTCCTGGGTCATCGGCGGTAATCCAGTCGTCGTCGGGTCGAACATAGAAAACATCCTCTGCGGTGCGTCAAGTTGAGTGCTATTCTCGGGATCTTGCATCATGCCCAGGTACTGACTGATCAGGAATCCTGGACTTAATGGAGAAACATATACATACACACATATATATATATACGTTAACTCGTGAGAGTATAATTACGCGTAAAATGATTACGCGGAATAGATTACTTTGCTAAAGTATCTAAAAATTTGGCTAAATACTGAAGGCAATTTTGTTGGGTCGTTAAAATAATCACGTAGCAATCTTATCAGGTGTGATGAGCAACGTTGTAAAAAGTTTCAACATTCTATTCTATTACTTTGATGGTCCGACAAATTATTTTCGGTATCTATCTAAATTTTTAGATTTTTCATGCACTAAAACACATTTTTTATCATTTCTACCTTATGTATATGGAGTAAAATGTAAATGTACGGATAATAATTTGGGAAATATCAAAAATATCCGTCGGCCGTTATACTATCGAAATAATTCAGTAAGATTAGCGTAAATGGAGGGTAGATATGAGATGATTGCATGAACAATCTCCGAATCCAAAGACTTCCCTCCCTCACTCTCTCTCTCTCTCTCTCTCTCAGATGCTTCCCGCGCTTTTTCCTCTCTCTTTCTTTCTGTGTTCCTCTCTTCTCCCTACCACTCTCAACTTGCCCTCCCACACATGTCGCTCGCACGTGAGGTGAGGTTACTGGATCCTCCTCCATTCACTCACACTCTTGACTACGCGAGAGTTCATTCATAAAGCTTCGGCTCTCCACCTACGCGTCTACGATGTACCGCCTCTTTGACTTTGAGGCCAACGACTTTATCGGCGTGCATGTACTCATGTTTATCAGAATGTCGAGATCGAAAGGAACATTCGTCAATAAGGCTGTGAATTTGCATGGTCATAATTTCGAACAGTCAAATTTTAATAATTGAGCCTTTTTTTCTCTCTCATCTGCACTATTATCTCAGACTGCGACATCAGAAGCAAGAAGACACATAAAAAATTCTTGCAAATTATATTTAGATATGCATGGAGAAGGTAATATACGGAGCAAAGTTATGAAATGAAGATTTAGATCTTGTGAAAGGTAATACCTCAAGGAAATTGTGGAAAGAGATAGTTAAGGAGTTGAAGAGGAGAAAGGAAGATATGGAATAAGAATACAGAACAATTATGAAAAATGTAAACTCTAATAAAAAAAAATCATAGTTTTTTAAATGCAAAAAGCATACTTTATTTTTGTTATTTTTTAATGGCACATTTGGTATAAGCGTTTCACTATAAAACTTAAAGTAATGTAATCAAAATTAAAAAGAAAATTTTTTTTAATTTAATATTATTAAAATATTATAACATATGCATCAGTTATCTTAAACTTAACTTTTAGGGATAAGATAGTCACGGTATTACAAATTATAACGTCATGTATATTTTATGTTGAAGATAAAAGAGCATGTAGCATTTTATAAAATAATAAATAAAACTTATAATTTCATATATTGAAATGCACCCTGTATAATTATATGTAACTTAGTTGTATACTTTTGTAGCTTTCACCGGAATTTTTTTCAGGGGTAAGGATTTGTAGACCATATTTTGATCCATTGCTAATGCCAACGTAACTTAGTTTTAATTATAAATATCCAAGGTGGGGAGCATTAATTCTGTCTACCTGGAATACTTCCGCTATTTTTAGAGATATGGAATAATTTATTTACTCTAATGTTGTACAGCATCAAGAGGGGTATATAATACCCTACTAATGATTTTTCTATGACTGAAAGCGTTTCAGAGATTTCAGGGGTCAACGTATTTTTAATGAATTTATATAATCTTTTTTTACGTAATATATGATTCCTCTAGTTATTCTACGTATAAAAACATTAAGATAAAAGTATCGAAAAATAAATAGTGGTTGAAATATTTATAAAATGTATAAGATAAAAAGGCTCAGAGTCGAAATATTTATACTTAATTCTGTCACATGTTGGCATAAAATGTTAAATATTATCGTAAACTATTATTTTTTTTATGAATCGAGTCATTACTCACCTCATTAGGTGAATCACAATTGGTGTAAAGAAAATAATATAGTCGCTTATCTATAAAAATATCCATTTTGTATATTTTTTTGAAGCAACTATATGTATTTTCTTTATACTAATTAATTCATCTCATTATCTTGTTCACATAAAAGTATTAAAGTATATTTATCAAAATATTAACAGTTTTACAAGATATTCAACATTTTATGTCAAAATATGCCAGAATAAAGTATAAAATGTCTCGTAATTTAAATTACACCGATTTTTCTTATACCTCTAGCTTAATACTTATGCAGAATAATTAGAAAAATCATACTACGTAAAAAATCACATAATTCCATTTAAAAAATGGAGATGATATTGAAATTTTTGAAGCGTCTCCACTCATAGGAAGATTATTAATAATATATTATACCTTTCCTGATGCTGTATTAGTTTCAGTAAATAAATTATTTCATATTTCTAAAAATAGCGGAGATATTCTAAGTGAACAGAGTTAGTGTTTCAAATTATATAATAATAATGTACATAGTAACATAAAGATTATAATTTTTAAATTAAAGAAACCAAAGATTTCTGTATTTTTTAAAGATACAATGTGTGTGCGCGCGTGTATGCGTGTTTTACTTGGTTGTGAACCGTTTTTCCCGAACTAAAACGGAAAGAGAGCCGTATTTATAAATAAACAGTGAAAACGAAAACACAAATTATAGGTCACATTACAATTTACGTATCTTTATTATATACACGTAACGGCAGTAATTTATTCAACATTATAGGTATAGCTTCTCTTTTAGTGGATACACGCAAAACTTTGCACGCAGTTGAAAGAAAAAAATATCATAATCTGTTATAATTAATTTCTAGATGTTTTTTTTTTTTTTTTGACAAATCGGCTATATTGTTTGTGTAAGTATTGTTTCGTTGAAACATATTATCTTAGAAATACACATATTTTGCAAAAACTTTTATTTTGTATTTTCTTGTTTCTGATGCACAATCTAAGATGAGTGAACAGGAATAAACAGACAATTGAATTACTCGTTTAGGTATTATAATAATAAAAAAAAAACTATATATTAAGACTGTACTTTTTTAAATAATGTAGATATGTGAAGGATGTGACGTAAATTTATATCCTCAGATTTACGTCTTTCGTTCCCTGACAAATGTGTGCGATTAATTCACAATCGAGCGGACACCGGAACATAGGTTGCCGCAAATCCTTTTTCGAAAGTCAGAAAAGGTTTCTTCTTTAGAATGCGAATTGACGTCACAGGCATCTTTGTCAGTTAACATTTAGAGGTTTCTCTTATGTAATCCAAAGGGGTATTTAACGTATGCGAATTCAAAGGATACTTCAAAGAGCGTTCAGGCAATCATTCGCAAAAGAAAAACACTTTCGAATGTCTTTCCGAGCCTTTTTTAACGAGATAGAATCGCATAAGGAGACGATAAATGATAAAAATCCATGTTCGATTGTTGCAGGCTAATCAATAGATTATTTAGAGAGTAACGTCGGTTTTGAATCAATAAAAGTGCGTACGGTCTCTTACTCCCCTTTCTTCCCACTACCCTAAAATTCTCTTAACGGCGATCCTTTACAGCCTACAGTCGCCGTTTCTTGGCAACGCGACGGCAGGAGTACCACCCCCGCTTGCGTCTACTCCCTAATTGGTCGCAACCCTTATAGTTTTACTTTACGTGAATACTTTCTCTTGAAGATAATGCATTTTTCTTGGACTAATACAGGCTAAATCTTAAATTAAGCCGTATGTTTCTATTTATTCATTTCGGATCTCCTTTAATATATCACTGAGATTTCACAAATTAATGATATTGTAATACATACATCAATCAATTGCTGAATTTCATGTCGCGAAAATTAGTCGAAGATAGTAATCCAAGAGTGTAAAATTAACAAAACGTCTCAGTATTTGGAAGAATACTTAAACTATTAGTGTCGAAATTAAAATTGCAATTGTCATACTAATAAAATATCCAGTTGTGGTATAATAGTCAAGTATGAGTATCTATTGCGAGTTATTGTGAACTTGTGAACTTACACTGGATATTTCATCGACTGTACGGTTGGAAAAAATGTGTCGAATTTAAAATATAAATCGTACACCCCAAACGGTCAACTTAAATTTTTGAATTAATTTTAAACAAAATAAATACGTCAGAAGATTACACAATATTATTAATATTAGTAAAAGAATAAATACAAACATTTTTTATACACAATAATCTAGTTCGTATTAACTTTAATCACTTGATTTAGATTTATTTCTTTGAAATCTGTATATTTTTATATTATATATGAATTTCGGCTAAAGAGAGACAATTTTCGCAGTAAACAAAAATTTGACACAATATCGTATGCGAAATATTTGCCAGTCGCAAAAATGGTGAAAAATGAAATATAACGAGTTGTTAATTTTTTGAATGCGAAAATTACAATGTCGGCAAAATTTACGTTAGTTGTTTTTTTTTTTCTTATTCCCGGTCTTGTAGACCTTTTATAAGATGTTCTATTGTCGGGTTGTCGTATTTTTACGGTTCATCTTTTTCGCACAGCCTTGACTCGTTAAAAATTTGAAAAAATGTGCTGCCTGCATGCCAATATTATATATCATACCAGTTTTCTAACATAATCGTATCTTTTTCTCTGTAACATTGTTTTCAAATGTGGTAAAAATCGTAAAAATTTCCTTTCTTAAATCATCTAATGTAATCCTTGTAGAGATTTTTTGAGGGCTTATACATATTTCATATTTTCTAAAAATATATTGTATTGTTTTGGACGACGAGGGTCTTTAATCCTACAATATATTTCTTTTCCGTTGCTGCAGAATTTTCCTTCCTACTTTTGCCAAACGCCAAATGTATGTCTATTTCATCACTTACATGGAAAAAAATTATTTATTAAAGTATCTGAAAAGTTAGCTGCATACATATCTGACAATAATTTTATTCAACCAGTAAAATAGGACGTTTAAGCTCTGGTTACTAGAATGCCAAAACTTTTTGTAGCAATGCTCGTTATAATCGAAAGTCCTACCTAATTATTTTGCATAATTCAAGAAAATTATTTTTAAATTTATATCTATCTAAATTTTTAAATATTTCAGCAAAATTCTTTCCATGTAGCCACAGAAAAATACTATACGTAAATAATGATTCGTTTGAAGTGTTTCAAGTGGTTACATATCCACAACTCTATCATTAGTTCACATCACAAACATCAAACTTATTCAAAATATATTCTGAATATATATACTAGTTTAGTTTAATACTTGAATCAAAAAATTGCTAAATTAAAAGGAATTAAACTTGTTTATCATATAAAGTCGTTTTGATTAATTTTGTAATATTAAAAAAAAGTTAAGTATATTTTAAAATTATTACTATAATAAGAAAATATTGTTTGTTAAAGGTAACTTAAAACAAAGAAAATAAATTAAGCAATCACTTTTCTTAGCGTTTTCTTAAAATAATGTTTTTCTGTTTATACAAAAAGTGCGTGCATAAGCTAAAAAAAAATAGACCTCAAGTCTAGTTATTGGAATTCGAATACCACCGTTAGATCTGATGATTTAAATACCTAAGACTAGAAAGGTCGAATCTCACCGGTTTAAGAGTGCGATTATGGAGACACAAAAGGGATCGTTACGAGAGAAGGAGAAGCGTGCCGGGCATTCCGAAGCAGTGATTATTTTTAGACGCCGCGCGTCGCGTCGCGTTGCGTCGCGTCGTCGTCGCTTCGCGAGTGATTAGCGATACGGATTTCATTTTTTTCAACAATCTCTATCCTTCTCCTTTCGCGCCGGGCGATTTAGCTTGGTTTCTCCTCCGGAGCCTATCGATGTTTACGATGTGTCACAACGTACGTGCGTTGTAGATGCTTTTAGATTCTGGCGATATGCCAACAAGTCGCACGACTCTTAAGAAACTACGAAATTGTTCTCTCTCTTCCCGTCTTCCGCCCTCCTCTCACCCTTTCTCGCGCTATCTATCTGTTTGTTTCTATATATATTAAAGCGCCGACGCACCACCTACATTTTCACTTTCATTCGAGGCCAGACATCCGGCAGATTGTTGGATGAAAATAAAAAAAAAGAAAAATTGTGTGGCCGATGTAATAGCATTTCAATCATGTGTACGACAGACTTTTTACAAAATTTCGCCAGAAACAAGTTTTTAAATGGAATTTTAGTAGACCCCCGGAACCCCTCCCGTTTGTGCAAAGAAATAGAGTTTAACAGTTAAATACTGAAAGGAGTAATGTGTCTTCTTGGTAAAAGAAGAGAAACTAAATATCGTTAAGTAACGTATTGTTCAAAACCGAGAATAGTGTACATTTCTAAACACCGAATACCGCAAATTTATTGCAATTTTCTCTAACAGAAGGGTACAGCCCTTTCTCTACGGTGACTAAAGGATACGTGCAATTTTCATGGCTTCGAGTCAGTGCTATTTTCTTTATGCAATTCTACGCCGCCAAAGAAAGAGAAAGGATAGATACCTGAGTAAATCTGCACTTCGTTCGTACGAGACAGTGCCATGCTACGATCGCCCATACGGTTGTTTCTCACTTTGACATTTCGCCCGCTCTTCTTCCTCTTCTGGAGCACAACGTGATCACTCGCGGCGGCGAGATGCGGAAACGGCGGTGCGCTGCCGCGACGCGAAACTGCATCAATGGCGCGATTAAAACAAATGTCGCGCCGTCAGTCGTTCCCTCGTTTGTTTCCCTCGTAGATGCACCCGAGAGGGATATTCAGCGAATATCAGCACATCCGGCATACATCGGTACGTCGAGGTACCGACGTACTGTCCAAGTATATCACGAGCAGGGGGTTCTCTCGGTTGATTACTACCCTATTAAGTGTATAACTGGACGAACGACCAAAAATCCTCTACTACGATCGCACTATACTAAACGAGCGATGTAAACCTCGGGCTGACCTAACCCAATACTAAGTGACAACCGAGTCGCTCGCTGGTAGTCAAACATCCATCCCCCACCCCTGCCGCCGCCCCACTACGACTGTTCCCCCCCACCAGGCATCCACGGTGCGCTACCCTCTCGAATAGCAACCCCGGATGCGCGAGTTGCTGGGACGTGCGGGTTAGTCTGTGCACGGAAGATGGAGTACGAAAAGGGAGAGAAAAAGGAAGAAATAGGTATTACGAAGGGAGGGAGGGAGAGGGAGAGAGGAGGCAGACGGAAGGGAGGGGGAGAGAGAGAGAGAGAGAGAGAGACAAAATGAGAATGAAAGGGAAGGACGGAGCGACGTGACAGTGCGAGGGGATGATCGCCCTAGAAGATGGTTGGAAAGAGAAGAGCAGAGGGTGAAAGAGATGTTATTGCGTAGAAAGAGCAAACGCGAGGGAGGGCGAGGGGCAGGGTGAGCAGAGTGAACCTGCGACCGTGATCTTTAAGGGTAGGGGGTTGGCGCGTGTGGAGAGTGCGTTTTTTCCCTAAGGAGGTGAAGGAGAAGGTGGGAGATCGCCTACTCTCAGGGAGGTGGGTGAAACGTAGATAAACGAGAGAGATCGGTGGCGGTGCGTTTCGATTCGAAAGTCGCACAAAGAGTAGGATCGCGGCTTCTTCTTAGAATCGCGAAATTGCGAAAATCGGGGAAGATGTTTGCACTCCGTGATTACACCACAATTAGCGCTGTTCACTTTTCGATCTCGCGTCTTTCTCGGGAGGACTGCTTTTACTCCGCGATGGATGCGTATACTATATTCGTTATTTAATGCCTGCTGAATGTACTGCTCTCGCTTTGGCGATATTGACAGTTTCACGCATGTATACCGCCGAGCTTTTTGCAAAAGTTCGCCGCGGTTGTCAATATTTCAAATGCGGTCGATACGAAAATTGCGCGGCGATACGTCGCGTCCAGAGAATCTTCGAGGTCGCGCGAAAAAGTAATGTAACGCGCATAAACAATACACAAGTATTCTAATTGAGGACGAAAAAAAAGAAGGAAACTTTATCGGTAAAATCATCGATGAACAATCGCTGCCTCTAGTAAATAATGATTAACCGATTTTACAAATAACCGCGATTTTAAAATCTTTTTTTATTTATTAAAAACATTTCTTGTAATTTTTTAAATTTTCCATGTCAGACATCTTGGTAATAATTTATTAAGCTGAACTTTGGTTAGGATAAAAAATGTTTATCGCATTTTGGAAATTAGTTATAATTTAGATTACAACTCAAGGCTGAAAACATTTTTCCTACTTTAAATATTATATATACATTTTAGCTTGCTATTCTCTTGTACGATAAATCTGCATTTATATGTAGACTACATTTTTTCTTTTTAAAGCTGACATAACTTTCTCTTCTTTTCTTTAATTGTCAAAATCTAGATTTCGTAAATTTCGGATACCAAGAAACAATTCTATTGTACAGTGTGAAGATAAATTTTTTAAACGAGTTTGTTTGTGTGGTAAGGTTATATTGTGAAATTTTAAGGAAAGAAATAATATAGAGATTATAGGCTAATACTATTTATTAGTTTTTATTGAAATAATTGTATGTATATAAACATTGATCATTCAAAATATTATCAATGTCGATAAATACACTTAAAAACTAAAAAATAAAGCCAGTCTTTGTAATTTTATCTTCAGGTATACCATACCATATATGTTTCTTATACTGATGACTAATACTTGTTCTATAATAAGTTATTTATAGTGTTAAGACTTTTAAGATGTCAGTAACATTGTTACCAAATTGACGATCAACTTAATTGTTTTTATATTTATTTTAAATTGTGATAACAATTATAATGTAATTATTTTAGTTTCAATTTATGATTGTAATATTTCAAATCCGACAGTAATCAGCGCGCAACTTATATACATATAATTAAAAGATATATTTAGTATTTATATATAAAGATATTATTAATCACCAAAGTTTAGCCTCGTTATATTAACTCTTTCTTTACTTAATTGATTTATTTATATATACATATAGTGATGTAAATTAATTTATTATAAAAATTAAAATTAATTCAATTGCACACGTTTTTAAGTAATGTTTTTACGAAACTATTACACTTGAAGGAAAACGTAATCTCTTTTCGTCGTAACTTTTTATATTTAAAAAAATAACTTTGTTTTTTTATTTAAATGACTTGTAGATATTCAAATGACATAATTACTTTTGAAGTTTATTGACCGTATAGTACCATTATGCTGTATTAGATAGTAGTTCTTTTGGTACACAGAACAAATATAATTTGTTTAATCAAATTTGCCGAACCACAAAAAGTCCCAAATTAACATCTTATGTCTCAACATATGTGATGTTTGAATTATTTCACAATCATTTGAAAATCACATTTTAAAGCCTCCAAGTTAAACTATAAAGTTATAAAAGTATCAACGTACTCTTTTTAAAATCATTTACTAATAAATTATTAAAAAAATACCTGTAAAATTGTCTGCTACTAGCAAAACAGCAATGCATCTTTTACGACGCAGTGAACACTAATGGCCAGTGACTATGTTACAACGTCTGAAAGGACTGTGAAAGAATGATTATGACGACCGTAGAATGCCAAATGTATAGAAAACTTCTTGTATCTCGATATATATACGTTCCATAATCTCGTTTTCTCTATCAATATCGTCCAACTAATAATCTAAAGTCCGTAATCACATCTCACCTTTGCCTTCACACAAATGCTAATTTATCTTTCAAACTGTACTATACCTATATATGTAATGTACTTCCTAACTTAACGTTATCTCGAGAATTAACCGCGCTGTTGTCCTCTTTATCGAATGCATATATCTTACACGTTACATTACTGTCAAGATAAGTTGGAAGCAAAACACGATTGTCAAGGGCGAAGAATGCAATAGAGAGTTCAATAAACAAAGAAAACTGACTTGTGTGCGCTATGATAACGGTACGCTCGGGGGGCCACAGGCAGTGGAGAGCTCCCGCTTTTCCACTATTTCTTTTCCACAAAACCGGATTCGACTATACGATAACCCCCCCCCGGGGGTTGTTTCGCGGGGTGGAGAGAGAAGAGGAAGGGAGGAGCGGAGGCGAGAGTGCACGCGCGTGCAATCGCACTCGGCTCTCTCACCTGCTCGCGCACGCCGGGCGCGCGTAGCGCGTGCCTGCAGCCCGAGAGCTCACGACACACAGTCATCACGGTTATACACACGCGCATTCGGCGGCGATAAAAAAGTGGAAGAATGCCCCGTCGGATCCCGGTGCGTACACTGGGTGTCACGCATGCACGCGCGAACGAGCCCGTGCGCGCGCGCGCCCTTCGTGCCACGGCACGAGTATAAGAGTGGCACGCATACGACCACATGTCGCTCCGTATATTGGCGTCACCCAGGACACGCGCATACATGATATGGATACGCACACGTGGGTACGAGGATGGTGCGCGGCACTCCACCCTGTCAGCCGCCTGTCGTCGCCGTGGAGACAAGGACGGAGATTCGGATGAGCGAGAGAGAGAGAAACAGTTGAAAAAAAAAAGAGCCGAATGCACAGGGGTGCAGGATCTGGGGCGATTGTCGAATTAGTGAGTCGGCCGATCCACAAGAGGCTCCTTTCCGTGTTACCGAAAATATCTCTCCTTTTTTTTTTTTTTTGGCCCTTTTCTTTCGGTCGCGTTTATCTCCGTTTGCAGATGCGTTGGATCGGAATAGGTAGGCGCAGATCGAATTTAATTGAATTTTACCGAATGGCGTTTTTGCACCGACTCGATGGATTGTTGTCGCTCGAGTTTATTTTTTGTCAAATACGACAGTTTCGAGACAATTTTAACTATTTTAAAATCGATTTAGAATCGCGCTATTTAGTGCAGAGACGATACTGCCGATTTTCGGATCGTGTCGAGCTGACAATCGCTCGAGTGACTACCAGGAGATCTCTTTTTGTTCGATGAATGTCATAGGTTTTGGGAATTTTCGGACGAGGGGTGGCGATGAGGCGGGACGCCTGAAGTGAGTGCCATAACACGAAAGTATTTCCGCATACAAACCTGACAAAATATTATGAAAAACTACTCTGGCAAACAACACTGAGCTCTATATAATTCTCGAGGATCTCGAAATGGATAAAAAAAGGAATTTTCTTTTTTATTTTGCTCATTTTCATTTATAATAAAATATTTATTTTTTAAAATTTAGGAACGCATTAAATTTTTATATATTAAGTATCCGTTAATTTAAAGTGTAAACGCCTGAATTTTATCGAACCTTCATGAAGAAAGACTCTCAGATTATATTCGTTTACTTTTATCATTTTATAGTGACACTATTTTTTTTATATATAATATAAAATACTTTATATATATAATTTTTTAATAAAAATGTATATTTAATATTGTTTTATATATTTTAACAATATTGCTAGTTAATATTTAATAATGTTTAACAATATTAAGTATCATATAAAACAATATTTTATATTTTATATATTTTTGAATTGAGTTAAACACAAATGTTTTATATCGTGCATTTTTTATCAAAGTATTAAAATGATAATTTAAAACTGTATGCTATATTATTGGTCTTGATTCTAACAGTTTGCGAAACAAAGTTGTTTTCTTCATGAACAGCTTTCAACACTTTCAACTATTCATTCTTGCTGACACGAAAAAAGTCTGCTCATAATAGGCATCTCTTGGTCATTATTCCATCTTAACCCTTGATATCCGTAATAAAGACTTAACCCTTAGTGATTCGTAAAAAAAACAGATTATTGCTTGGCAGGTCATTGTGGGATTTCAACGGGTCTTTAACCCTTTCGTATACCTGCTCCACATTCTTTCAGCATCCTTTACTTTACCTAGCGGTATAAGATGTCACATCAGCAACATAATCTCAACAAACTACAAGTCGCATAGCAGGTTATCCTTTCAATATTTTGAATGTGTAACATTTTGAAATATCTGCTGTATTCCTAATATGACAAGTTTACAGTTCACGAATTTATATGACACACAGTGTCTTATTTTTAAAGAAAATTTTCTCTTATAAAGTTTTTAAAAATTCTTTTCTTTTTGCATTTTATTTAAATTTATTAATATTTAACGGTTTAATTTTTTGTAACTCGTATTTTATTAACTTGAAGTAATTCAAATAATTAACACACATTACGTTCGGAAGACTATCAAAAAAGTTTATACGAGAAATTTTTTATCATTTGTGTTTTAAATTATTGATTACATAAAAATAAAATAATTTTATTTTAATATGAAAAAATTATATAGATATGTATATATTGTTGTTTACTTCAAACGAATAAAAAAAATTATTGCGCCTTTAATTAATTTGTCTCTAATCTTTAATCTGGTTTATAATCGTTTTAATTAATTAAGAATTTTTACGGAATGCTATATTTTAATATAAATAAATAAATACAAAAAATCATTTATAATATTTATTACAAAATTCGTGTAAAAAGATCGTATATATATATAATTAAAAATGTTATTATATATAATTATAATAATATATATAATTATAAAATAAAAATAATTTAGACCTATTTTGACTGCCAAGTTGATTTCGGTGTTGAGTTTAATAAATTTAGTATATTATTTTATGTGTAATTCTTTACTGTTTTCTTTAATTTCTTAAACGTTTAAAATTATTTCTGATAAAACAAATAAAATTATTCATAAACGAAATTTTCTCGAGAAAAAAAGTTCTAAATTCGTAGATTGTAAAATTGTTTCGTTTGATTAGTAAACAATCTTAGAAATGGTTATTCTGTCGAAAATATTAAAGAAACTTTTTTGTTGCTGTTGTTTTATCGTAACGTATTTATTATAAAAAAATTTCGAACTTAAGAAAAATCAGTGGCGAATCAGTATTTTTTTTTCGTAAAAGAGGATTATCCTTAACTCCATTCTTGTTTGAATAAAAAATAATGAGCCGCCGGAAAAGATGAGGCTTAATACAAAAACTTACACAGTTTTATCGAAATAAGTATTGTAGTTTAAATAATTTTCAAAATTTTAAGGAAAATGAATTTTTTTACATCTTTGACACTATATATCTTTAAAACTAAATCACTTCGGATATATGAAGCTTCAATTTTAAATTTGTTTGAGAAATAATTCTTTAAAATATTTTAGCGTACACATTTAAAACATACCCTGTGTTATATATGCATACATACATACAGAAATTATGCGATATGCGATAAATCTACGGATGTCATTTTGGTTTGAACTCGAATAGTGTCGTATGTTTTTTTTTACTTTCGTTTTCTCATTTTCTATAATAGGTATTGTATTATTTATATAATCTGAAAGTATCAATTGACCGAAAAAAGTTAAAGCGGAAACCGTAATTGTTCCACTTACATAAATTTTGTTAGTTAGCCAAAAACCGTAAATTTGATACAAAAAGAGACCTGATTTTTTTTTTATATTTGTTTGAACTCGTAATTTAGCCTAAAAAATGGTTTACTAGAGCAAAGTCCAGTTACCGACATAAAAGAGAGCACGAGTAAAATAGAACCGATACACGGAGAAACGAATATTTTTACTTTCTCTGTGGTTTATTTAAAACAGGTAAAAAATACGAACCTCATAAATTTATGAAACTGTTAGAAAAATTGTATCAGCGAATTCCGAGCTTCGGAAGAAACTGCACAGTAGAATAGAATAGATTTTTCTCGTAAAATAATAAATATATCAAAATCTACCATAGTAACTAACCGATAAACAGATTTCTTAGTATTGCTCCCTAGTATGCAATAAATAAAAATTAAAAAAGAGTAACATTTTTAAATTTATTTGTACAAACATTTTTTATTTAAAGAATTAACATAATTTAGAGACTGAATTATTTAATGATATAAATCTATTGACAAATTTTATTTTAAAGTTCTATGAAATATTTTGTTCCACTATCAAATAATACTTTTCTTAAGAAATGTAAATAAAAATTTGACCATTTTCAAATATTGTTCGTATACCTAAATAGTAGTTTCGAAGAAGTAGTTCCGGAAAAAAGTTTCATGTCTTCCATTTCCTTATCTCGATAAACTGATATTTTTGGGACGATTATTACGAAAGCCAATACTAATCCTACTAATAAATACCATTGAACTTAATATAATTTTACACAGCAAAAATATCTTAATTAAAAAAAAATAATCATTGATTCAAAGAAATAATTTTTTTAAATATTTATACTGAAAGAGAATATTTTAATTTCAAAGAAAGTTTCATTAAAATCCAAAGAAATATTTCTTTGAAATTAAGATCTTTTTCAGTGAATTCAATAGATAAGGAAAGAATGTAAATATCTATAAATATCCAAATAGATTTAAACGATGTTACTGAACGATGTTTTCGCACACATCAAAAATTTCTTTTTACTATACAAAACATTTAAACAATACAATTTATTTTTGATGCTTGAACATACTATTTATTCTTTAATTGATTACTTGTGTAAGTATGTTGTTATTCAGTTAGAAGAAAACGGTTAGAAGTGTTTTTGCGTTCCTTTTTGAGACGTCATTGAAAGGAATGGAAATATTCAACGGGATTTTTCTTTACGTGGTCACCTACCGTATGCAGAATCAACCAATCTACCCCAGGATCTGATCGTTGTGCACCACTTTACATAGAGACCAATACCGCGGATCGTATCGGTATCTTGATCTGTAACCGACGGTTTTTCGCAACGGAGAGCAGCCGACTTGGAAATTTCCTTTCGTCGTTCAAGCAAATTTTTTTTCTCTTCCATTTCTCTCCCGCGGCGATCGTTCCAATCAGATATCAAACGCGCTTTCGAATATTTTTTCAGGATATTAAAACGCTCCCGTTTTTCCTTTTTTTTTTTTTTTTTTAAAGAAACCGGAAGTTTTTCTACGCGAACGGATCGCCGAGCGATCAAGATCCGCAAAAGAAATCGTCAGCTGTTTCCTTCTGTGAGAAGTTCGTTACTATAACTATTTCTAGAAGTCTATTTTCATTACGCCGAGAAAATTCTCACGACGGACAAAATGTCGAAGAGTTGCGACTCGATGCTTAAACAAACCGTATCGAAGGCGGCGTTATTTATCCTTTAAATAGTGTTCCCGGTAAACACTAATTAACATTAGAGCAATATTGTATTTTATATTTAACAATATAATGTAATATATTGTTAAATACGTTGTAATGTTATAATTACATTTGTTGCGTTCAGTAGAATGTCCATTTTTGCAATTACAGTTTTCTTCATATTGATTAGATTTTACTTCCAGATCTAGAGAAATAGTCTTATTTCAGTAAAGAAAACTCCCAATAATTCCAAAATAAACATTCTGCTGAAGGTGATGATTGCTAAATAAGTATTGGAGATTAAGATAAATGTACCAGTTATAGTGACCCAATTGTTGGACAAAGCGATAAAACATTTTAAATTTAAAGCCTAATATTTAAAATTGTGTACCACTCTTTGTTCAACGAATTGGATCATGTCCGCTAACTGTCCACCAACTGTTACCTTATAACATTGTTAATAGGCGTTTATTGGCTTCTTACAAGAATAATGATATTTTTTTCTATCGTTCGGATAAATAACACTTAACAAGAATTCTATTTTGTCGCCAGACGGACAAACACCAGTTTCCTGATACGGTATTTATGAGCTTGAGTCGGGACCACCGATATTTTGTACGTCAGTTAGATAGACCGCGTTACAAGCTTATTACCGAATCTCCTAATTATCGGATCCCAATACCGCTTAATGGCCTAGGCTAATAATAGCGGAGCACTGCCCTCTTTTCTGCATTAATTCGGTGCTCGCCCACTGGCGAACATGTGGTGTGCGAATAGACTCGAGATACGGTCCGACGCACCAGCTGGTCTAGGAGGAAGGATGTCGAGCTATCTTTCTTTCCTTTTTTTCTATCCTTTTGCCCTATCGTCCTTGTATCGCGCCGCCGAGGAATTTCGATAGACGGTGTCCGAAAGAGTTAAAATTCAACACGTTTAAGTCTTCGCCGCACAATCGAACAAAATGCATCGAAAACAATCTTTGTCTTATCTCTAAAACTTTCATTATTTTTAAAAATGTAATTTTCAGGTACTATATAATTAATAACTAGCTAATGTGACGGAATCTTAATGGTGAGATTTTCAAATGTCAAACTTAAGCTTTAAATCTCGTAAGAAATTAATCAATTACAGTCCAGTATGAGGAGAATAATCAATTTCTGACGGTTTTATGTCATGCTTTTAATGAAGATTTTAAAGCTTAAGTTTACGCCTTAAAATTTTATTATAGACGCGGCTGAATTTAACGTAAAGTAAAACTTACAGCAAATTTTTATCATTTCCAAAGTTATATATTAAGCTTACTTGCGAAAATTAATGAATTGATTATATCTGATGAGTCCGATAAGTAACCTATATCTCGTGATTTCTTATCGATATGCGTAATCAAGTTTTTCATCAGATATCTTCACGCTAGATTTTGAAATGCCTTGCATTTCTCGTGAAATAGCGAACCAAAATCCCGTCGCGTGAATACACGCAACAATTTTCTTTGACTAGTAAAAATCATAATCGATTCTTTTATTTGAGCCCGTTTTAAGTACAGTCTTAAGATTCTTAAAATATTACTTAAAACGGTCTTAATATAAGAACGGACTATAAATACCGTTCTTTGAGTGAATAGCACTCATGCACTTTCTTCACCGTTAGAATCTTTTCATAAATTTGCGTTCAGTAACGATTTCTGATCAAGCGAGTTCATTTTTACGTTACAAAGAATAAGAAAATGGAAAAATGGGAACAGGAAAAATCGTATAAATCCTCGTACAATCCAGACACTTGTAGATCGCCCAAGGCGAATTTTAGATAGGGATATATTATGTATAAAGTAACGCGTTACTTTTATAACACTTGTTTAAATTTCAGGGAAAAACAACTTTCTTATTCATAAATACTAATTGCAGTTTAAAATATTTGTATTTGTATGTGTGTGATTAGGATCTGAATTATAAGAATTTAAAACAGAAAAACGTATAAGTCTCTTGTGGAATTTAATATGTACATAAGTAGTTTTAAGATCGCATGAACTAAAATCATAGAGCTGTAATTTTGAGAACAAAATTATCACGTTAAAATTTTGAAACATAGAATCGAGAGTAAGAAAAAACATAAATTTTGCTGTATTTATTAATTTAATAAGAACCAAAAAATTGTAATTTATACTTTGAGCATTATTGATCATTTACAAGTATCTTTCTTTAAATTTTTTTGTTTTTACAAATTTAAGATAACAAAATTTAGCGCTTTTACTAATATTTTAATAAGAAAATATCACACACACAAAAGTAAATTACTTATTTAATCTAATCCTGTTTCAGCAGAAAAAAGTAACAGAAGTAACGAATCGTTACTTTTTAAATAACGGTAACAGTAACAAGTTACTTTTGTAAATCAATAATTTCTAACTAAATACTTTTTTTAACTCGGTAACGGGTCATTGCAACGAAATACTTTTAAAAGGTCACGTTTCCATTCTTGATTTTTTAGGACGGATTTCGCAACGATGGCGCTCGCAAAAGGGAGCGAGAGCTGCTCGTTGGTCACTGGTCAGCCACCTCATTTAATAAATAATGAAGCGTGCGATCGATCCGCGGTACGGCTAGCAGACAACGGTGCTGCATCTCCTCCTCGCAGGATTATTTATCAAGGATCGATCGATCGGACAATGGTCCGAGTCGTGGATCTTAGAGCGAGAAGAAGGAAACGGAGTAGAGACACACAGGACATATAATACATATAATGTGTCATTGTCCGATTAACTGCGTGTGCTTGCGTGTTTTTGATTAATTTTAGTCCTACTCAAATACTGGAGAAATTTAATTCTCTTAATCGCGACCAAGTAGAAATTTTAATGATACTCTCACCCATGAGCATATCCAGGATTTCAGTTAGGAAAGAGCAAAAGTTTGTCATCTACAAAATTTATTAAGTATTCCGAATTGGTTGATATAGATTGCAAAATGCTTTCACACAATTATAATATGCTTACATTTAAAGGAGATACAAGATCTCAATTTAACGAGAAAATCAATTGTTTTGCGCCTTTTTGTGCATTTTAATTGTAAAAAGATTGCAATTTGAATTGCCGATTTGGAATACTTTCTATAAACCTGTAATATCGATAAGATTTCGCTGAGAATAACGCAATGCCTGATAAAAGTTTAACTTTTAATTACAAAATTATTTTTATAATTTAATTGTTTCTTGCTAAAATTTAGTGGAGAAGGGAGAGGAATCTCTGCTACCTCCCTAAGCGTGGCTCATAGAAAATTCTGCTTTCTTGAAAATTTCTCTAAGAATGCGCTCGTATATACTCTCGCTTTGTGTTTCCGAGAAATTATATCTGAGAAATTCTTTTGAAATCACGTCGTTGATCGAAAACTGTTTACTACAGATCGGTTACAGGTCGAGGTGACGATTTTTCTAGATTTAATTGGATCGACGGAAACAATTCTCGGAAAGAACGCACACACAAACTTAAAGTTTACACGATTAAATCAGAAATTTACCTCCTTCTCGGTTTCCTCCCTGATCGTTCTCCTTTTTTTTTTTCTCTCACTCCTGCACCCTCAGTTCATCTTTTTTGCTCGACAACGTGCTCCCGCGTAACAAGGACCTAACAGAGCTGTCAATCCATCGATAAATTGAATGGAGGACCTAAAACCACCCTACATTTTTCCTCTGCCCTTCACCCCCTTTCATCCGTGTGCTAGCGTACTCTTACACCCTATCGGCGGCTCGAGACCGACACGATATTTTTTCCCCTATAACACAAAAACGTCCGTCTCTGCAACTGACGTGTGATTCGGCTACCCTCGCGAAAGGAGATTTAAAGAAGTGGAAAACTGACCGGATACCGAAGGACATCTTTCGTCCACGGCGTCACGTCGCGTCGATCTGCACGATACGACGAAACGAAAATGAAATTTATTTGTATTTATACAGATTATTAAGGATTTTGTTTTATTTTTTTTTTTTTTTGTTAGAAAATTTACAGAATGTTTTTGGATTTAAATTAATTTGCAATTTACATGTAATATATATTAGTGCATAAAGTTTTACTACTGGAAGTCAATACGATCGCAGAGCTGAGTGATATTTTAACAGATCGTTATTATAACGGGCGAGAGTGATCGTCGAGAATGAAATTCTATCATATAGAGAAAGGCTTTGTAAGAGAGAAATTCGGTTTCGAAGGGGGCTGGATTGTGAGGTAAATGGAAGTACCGTGTGAAGGCAAGGAGAGAGAGAGAGAGAGAGGGGGGAGAAGGGGGGAGGGAGAGCAATCGACCCCACGCTTTGTTTCCGCACACACGAGCAAATCCCTTCATTTTTGGATTTTTGGGTAAAACGGTACGGGTAAAGGGGAGACCAGTGAGTAATTCGAGGCTAGGTCGTGGGTCCAGGATGTGTGTGACGCGAGCAGGGGGTTGCCTTTTCGAATCCGCACCCTTTACTGTGCCGGTTCGCCACCCCCGTTACGCGGTCTCCCTCCCCAATACGCGGGGCAGGTTTGACCAATATTTCCGAGGAGTAAAATAAAGGGGGGAAAGCGAGAGAGGGTTTTGCAGAAGGAAGAGAGAAGGGACGGGATCACTTTATTCGCCGCCAATAATTTGTCAGCGACGATTTGCGGCGTGACGCTATGGCGACGAAATTTCGATGATGGTGATCTCTGTCGGGAAAGCTACGACCCGTTTAGATTTATGGTCAGCGTTTGGAGGCATATTTGCGAGAATTGCGGGATTCTGTTAAGATAATAAGATATATCACTGCGCAGGAAAATGTGAGTCAATGACAAGCGAATTTGCAAATGGGATTTATTGTGATGGCGTAGAATTAGCGTTTATAGTGAATCTTTTTTCTGTGTATATTAATAATAAAATATAAATTCTATTTGAAATATTAAAACAAAAGCATAGTGTATATTTGTTTTATCAATACTGTCATATTGGACATTTATTTAATTAGACAGCTGTTACCTAACGCTACGTTAGTACAATATTATTTCCTTCCGTATATATAATTCTGTATCAGAATTTCTATTACAAAGAGCTACGGATTAGTTGTGTATTAATTTTATATTTTCTAAAGAGTTACACTTTTTTCTTTGATCCGTCTCGCGCATCTTATTTACATCTACGTGCTCATGACGCGACCAACAATAAGATGAGGACGATCAAAGAAACGTTTCGGGTTTCAAAGAGAATTTTTCGTCGATATAAACCGTAAAATTCATGTTTATTATTAAGGTAGACGATAGAGTTAATTTTTGTAATGCGCTGAGGATGACTGGAAATCAGTCGAAACGTACGTAATTTTAATCAACATTATAAATTATTTGTGAATAATTAAACATTTTTATATTAACGCACTGTTAACCGCGTAGATATTATTTAAACTCTCATTTACCCGTCGACTTTTTATTTTATCGTTTAAATATCGAGAGTCCAATTTACATTATATACCAACAATAAGATCGCATTCGCGGGTCAATCAGCTTAAAGTGAATGTGTGCTTTCTAACAAAAGTGACACAGGACTACACAGTGCTCATCTCATCCTTGGCGAACAACAAGGACTGATACACCGTGTCATCTATGTCGCTTGTTGGAAGGCACCCAATGTGCCGTTTGCAACGTCAATTTTGCTCCTTGGTACGCACGCCGTCGTCGTTGGGTGAAGAGGTCACTCTGGCCGAACTCGTTTCTGGGAGTGAGGCACGAGGGTTGCCTCGCCCTTATCCGCGATCCGTATTCAAAACGTCCCTCTTTTCCGGTTGACGGCCGCGTCTACGAGATTGTCGACTTTTGATTCGTTTTAGCGAAATGCGTTGACAGTGATGTGCGGATCTCCTCTCGCGAATATATACGCTCGCACTCTCGATAAACGAGAAATAAACGAGAGAGTCTACCTCCCGTCGCCGTTCTCATTTGACTCCCATCTGCTCCTGCGAGCCGTATAAACTCGGAAGGAGTCGAACGCGTTGAGATTCTTTCTTCGTCTCGTTTGACTTATTAGCTCGCCTTTCAAATGTATTCGATGTTTATGTTTTTCACTCATACGATTTGTTAACTTAACATATGATAGAGTTATAAATGGTTGGAAAACTGAAACTCGTGAATCGTTGAAAATCTCGCACTGTACATATTCTTTTCTTGAATCTACCGATTGCTTATAATGCTACGCAGAAAGTAAAAAATGATTTTATTGAAATAGGCGCAAATAATAATTTATAATAAAGTAACTATGTAGAATTCAAGTATTATGAGAAATACCGCAAAAATTTTGAGCACAATTCTAGCAATCTAACATTCTAGCAATCATAGTTTCAGTGTGTTATATTAGCCATACGTACTTTAATATAGAATAGAATTTATTCATTTCAGTATTATGTATTTTAATATATTGCCAGCACTAAAAATCTATAATGTCTATATATGTAATGTAAACTGTTTCTTTGACAATACATGTATCAGAACAATACATGCATATAATTATTTTAACGGTCTAATAAAATGATTTTCAGATCTGTAGCTAGTTAAATGTTTAGATTATAACATCAGCGAAATTATTCTTACCGTGTAGAAATTAAGGGTCGTCTTAACATCGTCGTCTCGTATAGATTTATGCACTGCTAACGCAAGACAGGTGCGCCCTTGCAAGCCGCGTCTTTGTCGGATTAATAATACATCTCGAAGGGTCATGATTTAGTATCCGCGCGAGCTCTAATTGCTTCATTGTAGACTTTACAACTTAATCGATCGGTGTGTCTCGTTACGTCATGCCTGAAGCACGCGAATCGCGCTTGTGTGGTCTATCCTTGCCAGTTCTCTGTTCCTTCTCTATGCGTCTCCCTTCGCCCACCTCCGAAACCATTGTGCCTGTTCTCCTCTGGTGCCCGCCACGGACGACTCACATTGTCGCAGATCCATTGGGAAAATGCGAAGTCGCGGGCGAAACTCCGCATGGTCGATTAAATTTTTCGCCGATTTGGATTTTCGAATGGCACTACGTGACTCGTCAACTAGGGTGGGCATGCGGTTCCGACTTTGTTCACAACTTTTATACTGACGCATTTACTTCTTGACAGGGTTGGATAAGTTTATGTCTTTTATTTATTAAATTCAGTTAAAATTAATTCATTTAAGTTAAAAGGTTGAAGAACTTGATTCAGTTAAAGTTAAGATTGAATTAACTCAAATAAAAAGAATTTTGAAAAACACATTTTTATTAAATTAACATATCTCAATTTTTCTTAAAAAATCATAGATATATGTTTCTCTCTTTCTATTTATAATATATTATGTGTATAACTCACTTAACAATTCAATTTTAAATAGATGACTGCAATGATATGCAATAATAGATAAAGATATTATTGCAAAATTGTTCTCCTCTTTGATAAAATATACTAGTAGATTTAAATAAAAGTATACCGTTTTGTTATTTTGATACGATATTATGGATATATTAAAATTGAAACGTGCAAAAAATTATATATATCGAAAAATGAACAAAATTATGATTTGTGAAGCACTTTCTATTTATTTTCTAGTCTCCATTAAAGAACCTCTCGACTTCCTGCAGAGTACTTTCGTGCACAAAAGCGCACTCTTGTAAGAACGATTAAGTTGAAATATCCAAAAATGGGATAAGATACGTGCACGTGTCTTCTGGTGTATCTTTTCGCCCTCTCCGCAGGACATTAGAAGGTAGGAACATGCATCAGGTCAACCCAGAGAGAGAGAGAGAGATATGCGGGAGTTACTTTTATTTATACATCGAAAGAAGTATACGCCTTGTCATCCAGCGCTCCTTCCAAGCTGCGACCGCGCGTCCTCTCGCAGTTTTCTCGCATGGGCACACCTCAAGAGGGGCCCTGCTCTTGTCGCGACAGCGAGAGGCAGCCACACTGCAGCTGCACAATCGTCGCCCACGGTGCAAGGTTCATTTAACTTCGCAAATACACAACTCTTTAACATTGTGTCGCACTAAACGTCCCGCTGCCAGTGTCCCGCACTAATGGACATTGACAAATGGTCCCCGAAAGAATTCCGCGCTCGGAGATCTCTCGTGGCCTCGGCTTCTCCTTCGTTCGTCTCACGTTCGCGGAGGTGGTCCTGCTGGTTGCCAACTACACAATACCGCGGAGAGAGACACTCGGCGTTTTGTAAATAATTCGATTGGCAAGGCTCTCGGTTGCGTATTTCATTATTTTGCGATCGCTGCGAGGTTTTTCGAAGCAAAGGTAGAAATCTAGAAAAGAACGCTTCGCTCACGAGAAGTAGTCTCTATATCTATAATGGCCATGTGTGTTATCGCTATGCCTATTAACATTTTTGCTGTAAAGGGACACAAGTGGAACGTTATGTCGCAACAGTGAAGCCGACATTGCCGAAGCTCGCGCGATAGAGAACCAGTAGATAAAAGAAGAGAGAGGTTCCTTCAAGAAAACTACACGATGTCGGTTCCTCCCTTTGTATGTTCGACTCGCGCCGACTCATCCTCCTTTGTAGATCCCAACGTCTCCCGCACATACGATCCTTGTCTACATCATACATGTCCACTTGCACACACAAACGGTAGCTCCACGCGAGCAGCAACAGGCTGCCACTTTTTACTTTTCTTCTCCTCCTCCTCCTCTTTTCTCCTCAGGGATCACGGCGATGTCGTTTCTTGTTCTCTCTTCCTCCTGGCAACGGATCATTTTATTGCGCTCGTGCTCCCGGAAACGAACCCGATGGCCGTCGGATATATCAGGACAGTCGGTTACCACGTTTCTTCCGTCTCCAGTTCCAATTTGGCGACGTTTTGGCGACGCTGCTTCGATCGGAACAGTTTGTCCGAGAGGGAGAGACCGCTGGCGACGAGACCGACTTCAAACGCGCCGAGCGCGAGCTTTTCTCTCACTTGGCAAAGCGGAAGAGACGGACCGAAAGAGTCAAGTGGGCCGTATGGATCGTGTCGATGCGAGTTTTCTCTCCATCTTAAAAAGCTTGACTCTCGTCCTTATATCGAACGGAGGAGTGAAAAAGATACCATGAAGAGAAATGAGAGTGCAATAAGGGAGCGTGTACGATTTCTTCGGAACATTCGAATGTTAGACATTCTTGTAAGCTGGAGTTTAACTGTTTCTTGAAAAGCAATTAGAATTTTTTGAGTTCCTTGGGAATTTATAATTATATTTTCATAATTTTATATAAGAGCAGGTTTCATGATAGCACAATCTGCAATAACATATAATAATACTAATTTTCTTTTAGAATTTTTTTTCAATTACGTTGCGAAAAATTATTTATAACAAATGTTTTTTATAACTTTACATAATTTTTAGTTATATCTAATCTTATCCTCAGATTTTGACCTTTAAAATAAGGAACAAAAAAAAAACAATCGCTCAATTACTTAATTTTAAGTAAAGATGCGTTAATTTAAAGTTTTATAGGTAAATATCAGTGAAAAAAATTTCGGAGCGCATATCGATTAGAGTTAACGAAAATTTTTATGACAAACTATGAAGAAAGATTTTTTCTTACTGTTTTTTTAACTCTCTATTCTGGAAGGTTAAAAAAATCTTATATTTATTGTGCAATTTTAGAAACATTGGCTTAGAATTGTATTTCAGATTATAATATTGTAGATTGTATATTTAAAATTATTAATTTATATTGTACATTAAGAAGTTAATTTCTTCTCGTCCTGCAGCTACGGAAACACGAGTTTGAAGTCATATACATTTCGAGCGGAACAATAGCCGCCTTTTTCCCGTCCACGGCTGGTCCCGTCGCGTCGTCGCCGAAATATAGATGTTAATATTTGTCTCCTGATTCTCACCTAAGCAGGTGTTGGGCATAAGAGCGCCATTGTCGGATTTAGAATCGCCCACGCGCCCCAAATCTCCGATCTATGGATCTCTTCCGTGCCGTCGCATGCGTTCCTCGGCTCGGAATAATTTTACGTAATAGCCCGTTAACGTGTGTGTACCTTTGTGTCGTATTACGACATTATTAAAGTGTACGCTAGAAAAATTCTTAATTCACTCTCAGATTGTAATCTATAGAAACTATAGTTTTTTAAAATTCCTATTTTGTTATTGCAAGTAGAATTTTTGCATCTGTCCACGCATCTGGCTCACGCAGCTTCTTTATAGCACTTTTCGTAGCGATTAGTCTCTTCTGTACGACCGTCAATCGAAACGTAGTAACTTCTTCGGTGCTACTCTATGGGGTAGTTTTTGCCCGGCCGTATTAAAACCTCCTCGAAACACGTTTCCAACAGCGAGAGTTTTCAGCACGCGTCTTGGTCCGTGCCGCGTGCGCGGGAAGGTAGGAGAGAAGAGCAAAAAAAAAAGTCGTACAAAGGACCATCCGGGGCGACCGTCAAATTTATATCGGCCTCCGTGGATTCCGAAAATCGCTCGCCTCCCCTTTCTTCCTCATCGGGCAGATGTAGGTATGCTTCGTCGATCAAACTTAATAATATTTATGCAACGCGCGTATACGTGCAGGCAGCATTCGGTTTTTTTTTTTTCCTTCTGATTTCGGCCGGTGGATTTCGAGGGTTCTTTATTACGTAGCTTTCTTTTTTTTTTCGCGGAGACGTCGTTTGCGGGATTAAGGTGCGGGTTGAGCAGGATTTTTCGGAGCTAGCTGCGGAAGCTACAGCCAGGGCGCACGTACGCGCGCCCGGGATTAAGTGCATATATCTCTAATACTGTTGCACAAACGTTTACACAAGCGATATAAATTGCACGACTTTCAATTACGTGAGAGAGAGAGAGAGAGAGAAATTAACGAAAAAATAATCGTACGATTTTAAGCCGGTAATGCAGGGTGATAGTATCAAGGACAGCGCGCATAAAGGATTCAAAATGGCGCTCGACTCATTAATTCTCTCGAACCCTTTCGACTTTTCCCCTTCCGTGCTGCGCATGACCAATCGAAACATTCTGATTTGTTTAACCCTTCTCGCACCGCTGGCGTTTACCTACGCTTTCCAACCCTTTGCGGCACCTGCTAAGAGCGTCGGCTAACGTAATCGCGTGTACTGGATTGGTGAAAAACTTGAGAAGAGGCGTGGCAGCTTTACCCTTTACCATTACGAAACAGTACTACTATCTAGATTGATTCTGCTTGTATTCTAAGTGTAATGGGCCTTCTGCAATAAGCCATTACTTAAGTTTTAAGTGTTAAATCATAAGAAATTTACCAATCGCAATCGAATGTGAGAAGAATAATCGACTGTGGGTGCGGTCAATTTCTTATGACTTAATACTTAAAACTTAGGTAATGACTTATTGTAGAAGGCCTATAACAAATTTTGACGACAAAATGACGAGATGAATAGCGGTGGCTTGCTTATCTGGGATTATTATGAACATACACTATTTTTGTGCATTATATGCGTTTATTTTCTTCCTTTTCACTTCAATTTCTTATTATATCTTACATAAGATATCTGGTTGCCATTTTACAGTAGTAATCATACTAAAGCCTCACGCTATTTAATTGCGTATTTATTCTCATTTTCATGTACTTCATGTGACACTTGTTTGCAATTTTTATTATATATTGAGTAACCTGTCTTTATTTGAAGTTGTAAAAATAGATTAAATTAAAATTCCCATGAAACGTGATAATTTCATCTTTTATGACAAATAAGCCTGTCTTTATATAGAGCCTTGAAAGCCATACAATACAGAAACATTTGAGGTTGGTCGTGTTTGTGTACTTTGGCATTAGCATAGTTATCTTCTGGCGTGTCTTTTGCCAAACATATGTATACGTGTTGAATGACAATGAATGGCAATGCAAACATTTCGTTAAGTATATATATAACACCGGCGAGGTAGACAAGAGCTACCGGCGTGATGGACAATTGTCTTGGCATTCTGACAAATGTATGCGTTGGCGCGAATATCACGCGACTCAAAACCTCTCTCTCTTCTTCGTGTAATTTTACAAGCGACCGCCGTCTCTCATTTTTTTTTTTTCCTCGAGATATTAACGTTTGCCAGGCGGGGAAGCTATGGCGTAACTATACCTAAACTCGGGCGGCGCTCGGGTAAATGGTGCTTCAAAAAGTTTTCGGTATCGCGTTTACGGAGTTTAAAGCGCGGGGCCGCATGATTAATGATGTCTAGATAATCGCGACTGAGCCACTGGATCTAAGAAGGCCTTTAAAATAATCCCCATAAAATTACGCCCTAATGCCGCGACCATTAATCCTTCGTCTTATCTTCCAAGACGCCTACTAAGCTCAACCGACCGTCGAGCTTGTGCGTAAATGCGAAAGCAGAATAGAGATTAGCGATTTAATTTAAAACGGAACCGCGGCGATTTCCCTCTCTCTGTAGTTCGCGGCAAATCAATCAATCAATCTCTCGACGGTCACCCTTAACGCTTGGCTGCTTACGTATGTAAACCTCTCTTTTCTCGCTTCATTTAGTACAGGTGTACCTCGCTCTGTACAAAAGACAATGACACGTATATCGAGGAAATTAGAAATTTCATAAAACAAAGTTCCAAAGAAAAAGCTTATATGAGCCTCTTCGGTACGCGATGACAATTTCAGATGACTGTAAAATTCATCAAATCTTCTGTTCATAAATAACAGTCGAGTGATTGATATAATTAAAGTGCCGTCGCGTTTTGATTTAAATTATTTGAAGCCACAGGATTTATCTCGTAGACATTTGAAGAGAGTTCCGCGAATTGTTTTGATTTTCGTTTACCGTAAGTAACGGTTGCGTTTTATGTAAGATACAGAAGAGTTTAGCAGCTTTTAAATACCACTCCATCGTGTTCTCGATGCAATCGATTTTGCGCGCGCTCGCGCGCACGCTGCCTCGGGGTCGAATCTCCAGCAGACTTGTGTCCCCGGTATATATACCGAAGTTTTTCTCTCCTTTACCCTCCGCGCGCATTTAAGCCGGCGGCGCTGCCGGAATTAATTATTTAGGGGACAGAAATGGCACCCCTGTCCACCCCCTCGATTCTTTCCACGCCGTCTCCCTTCTACTGTTCGCGTTTCCCGAGCTCTACGGATCGTGGCTCGAGCCTAACCCGAGGGCGAAGATATAATTATGGGCGGTGGGAGGGCTTCAAGTATTCATGTTTTCATTACGGCCGCGGGTCTTCTACTTGCGCAAAGAGCAGGGGATTCTTTTCTTTAAAAATAACCTTCTCCTCTCCATCGTTCATCTTCCGCTATTCTTTTTCGGCTTAGCTTCACGCTTCCTGCCGTCCACGACATTATCTATTCGGTATATTCTATAGGCAATCGATGCCTTATCCGCAGATCAACATTCTCCGTTTGGGAAAAAGTTGTATACTACAAAAGCATACTCGAAATATTCCGACGTGATTGAGAGCATTTCAATTGCATTCGGACAACATAGAGCAGATAAATGACTTGTACCTACATATATATATATATATATATCACTTGTTGGATAACATATCTCTCATTTTACCTAAGAGTGATAACATGGTCAAGAAGTGGTCCTGTAAACACAAGAAGTGGATCACTTTTCAGCGGACAATTTTTTTCGCGCCTCGGCCTGAAATAAGGTATAGGCGCAGAGGTTTCTCCTTCGTTCCGGTGTTTTTGCTCCGTCCGTTATCTGTTCTTTTGTTCCAACGTTCTAGCACCCTTTGTCCAGATTCTCCCTTTTGTAACACGGCGCAATCCCTCAGCATTGTCTTCCCGAGAAAGAACTTCCTCGCAAAGATGTCGCAGCCCCCGAATTAATCGACGGCGTTTTCTCCGGCGAGAGAGAGGCTCCGCTAAGCGGAAGGAGATCGGCCATTAAAAATTCCTGAATCAGTAGCCCCTTACTCCTGATTAACGGCCAATTCACCCCGAGCGATCCTTCATCGAGAATTTTCGCCGAGAGTATGGGGGGAAGTCTCGACAATTTATTATCGTTTCGTACTAAGCGCGTACGTTATATCAAAATGGTGGAACCAATTTTCCCGCAAATTAAGATTTTGCTCTTCATCTACCGTCATTTGGCATTGTACACTTTTCTCCACGAGTTTCAGAAAAATTTTGAACCTTAATGCAATTTTTCAGCAAGAAACACGGTATAACGCAATCATCATTTCATCTTTGTTCAATATTGGCAAACAACGAGGATGTAATTTATTGTGTTACATTGTATCTTCTACGTCTCTTGCTGAAAAGCACTTACTATTCTCTGCGAGGAATAAATAAATCACTAGAACATTATTCAACTACACAGCTGTCAGTGTTAGATGCAATGTTTAATGCAACAAATCAATATTTTGTGAACAATACTTTTATTAATATGTTTCGTGCCGCGCAATTTTGAATGATTTGACTAGCATGCTGGATAAAACATCAGTGATCTATGATATTTTTGTTTCAATAATAGCGGCCGCAACAAACTTTATATATTCAACTTTGACTGTATCTTTAAAATTAAGCCATTTTGAACATAGTCATGTGAAGGTTTCGTTTTAAATCTGTATGAGAAATCACCTTTTTAAAATCTTTCAGCATAATTAGTTATATCCTGAGTTATATATATATATATATATATATCCTCGTATCGTATATCTAAAAAATATTGTAAATAAATGTAAAATCCAAGAATGTGTGTGTGTGTGAAATAAAAAAGTAATAGTTTTCGACTTTGAGCCATTTCTTTTTGGTGCGCTATCATACTCGGAGCCTTTTAGCTTGCCATTATTCTCTTTCTCGTCGCGTCGTCGACTTAACCATCTTTCGTTGCGACCGCTATTAATTACGTCAGGACGTCTTATCGATGGTCGTCAGCAACTTTCGCGGCAGGTTTTAATGGAAAAGTTTTTTTCTCGATGGATACGCGCGAAGCTCGGCTGAATAAAAATGCAACGATGTAAAATAAGTGGCTATTTCAAGTATTCGAAGGCCGCTTTTGTTAGCTCTTCATATCATTTCGAAGGTTTAATTGAAAAACTTGCTGATTCTCTCATAGCGCGGTTTTCGAGGCGAAGAAATAAATATTTCTAATTAATCTAAATCATTAGGTACTCCTTATTTCGATCATTGAGCGGTATTGATATATAGATGGCTATTCATGAATGTTAATCGACCATTTATTACTGCCAGTTTTTAGATACAGCGGATAGTTGAATGTCAAAAACCGATTGGCGGTGAAAAATTTTACGTAGCAAACTCGGGTGGAAAAGTTGGAAAGCGTGGGGCGTATTATTTCTGAGAAATGTCGTGCGAGCACCGCCGCCGCGCCGAGTTGAGCAGAAACCGAAGCGTGCGTTACGAGGGAGCTGATGGTGGACGAAGAAAGTTACATGGATACTGTAACTATCGATCGTGAATAGTCGGTGTGGACATAAGCGCGAGGGGTAGCTTATTGGTCAGTTGTGCAGTGCGCAACCCCAACATGACACAAGGGGGTTGGCCGGAGCGATGGGGCGATCGTAGAAGGGGGATGTAACCCCATGCTAGCCTTGAGGGACGTCCCGGGGAAGAGAGATAGACGAAGCTTACCTCATTTTGCGAAATTATGGCTTCTGCTAGTTCGAAGGTTTCCTCTCGTTGTTCGATGGGGCTGGCGGTGTATCGTATTACTTCTTGATGAGATCGCCATCTTTCGTGAAATCGGTCTTAAGCAACACGTGCGAGATATACGTCACATGAGAAACTTCTTTATATTTGTATAAACTAATTTTTATACAAGTATGAACAATTTTGTACGAGCTATAGGAAAACGAATCACTCCGAGCTGTTTTATAATGTATTTGTTAACAAGACACTGTACGTAGTTTACTCAGAGAAGAAATGTCGCGATGGATTTCTTATCGAAGATTTCATGCGCGGGATATAACATTCTCTTAACTCTGACAAACTGCAGCCCGTATTTATAATAACAATTTCTTGTGTAAATGGCGATCGCGTGACAGAAAAGCGCAGGAAATATTGCTCGGACAATTTTATCGATTAAGAGAATTATCGAAAGTTACAGTGTATCGGATGAATAAATAAATATAATCATGATACGCGGAGGCGGTAGGGGGAAGACCATATCTACTAGGATATTTTATCATGGTGTGTGCAAAAGTTTTCGATAAAAATTTAATGTGGCGAAATATCTCCTTTCGCGATGCCGTCACCGTATTCCGACACAAAGCCGACTCGGAATTCATAGAATATTTGATAGCGCGGTGCGCCGTCCTGACGATGGACTTGTCGACGGTCTGCCAGATCTTTTCTCTCTCTCTTTCCTTCTTTGCCCCTCTCTTCTCTCCCTTTCTACGGGAACTTCTTTGAAGTACGCGCCAAAAAACTTCGACGACCCTCGATATAAAAGTTCGCGGGGGATCGTGACCGCTGGATATCTGCGGATCAAGGTATATATCTCGAGTCGCGCATTATTCCCTGCGAGGGACCAGCCCGCGAAAAAGATCGATAGTCGTGGGTACCGACGTCGCCGACGCCGCCGTCACGGTGGCGGAGACGAACTTTTGTTTCACGGATAGGAACAGATAGAGCGCACGGGGAATAATGGCGTGTCGCCTGCTTTCCTTCTTGTCGCAGGACCTCTCGCCCGTTGTCCACCCTTTGGAACCAACAGGAAGAGTTAATCTCCCCGGTTTATGTCGCCGAATTTTTTCTTCTTCTCCGAAAATACGTTATTCTGATGAAGACCTTCAATAGTAGAATTATTATTGACTGCTTCATTTATCCTATGATAAATAGAGGCTATCCTCTACATGTTACCTTAAGATACATTGTTATAATTTATATTGAGAACGGCTACATAATTCTTGCGAAAATATTTTCCGACAATTTTAGCTTCGTTATTAGTTTGTAATGTCATATTCTTTCTTCAACAATAATTTTTAAAAGACGATGTGAAAGAAGGGTTGAAGAATAATGTAAAATTATCCGTGATGAGTTTTTACAGCAGCAAAATACAGCGGCGTGGATTCCGAAAGTTTCGAGGGACTCCCCACAGCGTGCTGTCCAAAGTTCGTTGCTTCTACGAAAAATAATTACGCGCCGAGATGAATCGGCGATTCGCTTCTCAAACAAAGGGTGGCCGGGCGCAAACCGCGGCAACCTACTGGGAGCCTGAGACGATTCCTCGCCATCTACCGCGATGGCGGATTATAGTTGCAGCATCATGCTATCCCCGAGGAATTCAGGGATTCTCACCAAGGATGGTGTTAGCTAATTTTACGCCGGTGTTTCCCTCGTGATTCAGAGGAACTCTTCTGGCTCTCTCGCTCGCTCTCGCGGGAAGATTAATCGGTCCTCGGTGGGCGGCACGTTGCTTCGAGCAACCTCGTTAAATCGTTCGTGCGTGCAAAGAACCCGCTGGAAAAGATTAATTGGGCCCCAAGTTTGTTGCTTTGCTGTTATAGCTACAAAATGTTAACTTCAACGGTGAGTCGCATTGTCTCTCTTATCCCAATTCATCAATTCCTAATATATAAATATGATACAATATTTTAGTTATCTTGCAATTTAAGCATGTTGATATCGTTTATCGTCATTCAAGTAACAATAAATCCTCCAATTTGTTCATTAATTATTAATTTAACGATCGAAAATAAAATATTTATGCGCATTTAATTTACTGAAATTTGTAATACGTTTACAAAGGATAATCAATACCGTCCTTCGATTAATAAAAATCTGAGACGTGCTAGCAACGCGATACGTAGTTTTGAACATCGTGTTATCTCTGATAAAACAAGACTTATGTAAGATCGTTCGTAACTTAGATGGCTTCTCAAAATAGATTATACGATTGAAAAAAGACGACTTGACAATCGCGTGGATTTTTGGTTTGGATTTTAGCTCTTTTTGATAATTTCCAATGCTCGTTTAATAATCTCATTTATAGACAACGTCGTATTTTGTTACGCTCTGTCAAGATCGCTGTAAATTACAGGGGACAACCTTATAAGTAAGGAAATAATCTTTGCTAATTACAGCAAATGCCAAGAATAGACCATTGCTCCTTTGACGTCTCAAAAAGTTTTACGATACCTTGAATGCCTCTATCTCCATTAAAGGAGGGCCTGCAATTATATTATAAAGTAAGTATATTGTATAACATTCTAGAGAAAAATCATTTTTAACATTATATCGTGTCGCAAATTCACGATTTGTAAAAAAATGAGCCTATTTTCTATTACAAGTGCTAATGAAGAAATATTATTTGTGTCCAATATCACGTTTTTAATTAGCAACAGCTTATGGATTCTTCCGCAAGAAACTATCGTTTCTTTCCGTTCTCCTCTTTGTCTGGCCCTTCATCATCTTAAGATTTAACGATGTCACCCCTACTTGGTTGGTTGACAAGGCAAAGGGAAGCGACCTCTTATTATCGGTACCGACTAATTCCCCGGTCCGTCTTATGAACGTCTCTGATCGGCTCGTTCTTTCATCCCTTTTCGTACGGTTAAACGCTACCTACTTCCGGCGAGCATCGACAGTCACAGCGATCGCTCTGATCGCACGGATAATTATTGCTTTCGGTATCGCACTCTACTTTCCGTTCTTTACCAATCTTTCTCAAACCGCGAGTAGCTCGTTCTCTGGAAGTAACATGGTTGGAGGTCCTCTGTTTCTCCTGGAACGACCGCCCGCGACGCAGTCAGAACTATTATTCGGCGACGTGTGTTCGATGAAATTCGACACATGAACATAGTGACTTCTTGACTCTTTAGATTCATGGAGAACTTGCTTTGACTAATTCATGAATCATTACTCTCTTCGCGAAACATATTTTTTATTCTTTCTATTATGTTTTCCAGACTGGTGGAATATTAGATGATGAAGCGGTCTTGTATTATTCTCCTTCTTTTGAAAATTAGAAATTTTCACGAAGACTACAGGCACGTTCAAATCTACATGGTGAACATTTTTGATATTTTTGCAATGATACAAAAATTTGTTTCAAACAGTGCGATTTCCAGTTTATATCTCAAAAATAGTTAAATTTTCGAAAAATACTCTGATACAAAAAAAATTCAGCTCATTGAATACTATATATCGATAGAAGGATTTAAAAATATCTCTTTCCGTTAAAAAATTTTGTGTTAGGGAAGAAAAATTGCCGATATTATAGGTCTCCTTCAGAGAGATACCCCTTATTAATACTGATATATAAAAACATAATCTATTTAGAAAATTAAAGAAATAAGAACTCTCACAATTCATATTATTTGTGGCTTATTTTTATACGCTAAAAATAAACTATACAAATGCGAAAATAATATTTTTATGATTTTCTTTTGCAAGTAGCATAATTCAAATAATAGTGACTACATTATTGATAATATTATACAATGTAGTTTTTTTAGATTAGTTTTATTTACATTTTTGCTTTCTTATAATATTTTTTTCATAATATGATTTTAAATATAAAATAGCGGTGCACATAAAGCAAACCGGCATATCTTTATTTGTAAGACAGGCCATAAGCTAATTTTAATCTTTATAGACTTGTTACAATGTGTCAAATAATCTCATCGGAGCTGAAAGCAATTATGTATTTACGAGAAAACTCTAAAAAAAGGACTATTGGGTTTACACGTTTACGTCTTGCAGAACAACATAAAGTATATAGTTCAATTTCTTTATATGCAAGGTACAAAGTGCAGAGGGCATTAGGAAACATTTTGACAGAAAGAAAAAGCTAAAAGTGAAAGAAGGGTTTACGTAAACGTGCCCCAACCTGTTATTCGGTGGTTTGTTTTTTTTTTTTCCAGCCATTTTTCCTCTATGGGATAACGTTTAGGGACATAATACGTCAGGTCGAAAGGGTTGCGGTGCATTGTGTTGCGACCTCAGAGGCCGCACAAGGTGGCAGTGTGTTATACCTGCGATTATTGCGGGATGGGAAGGTCCCGTGCACGGGGACGCGGAGAAAGGGGAGAAAAGGGTTGCGCCTCGTTCGTAGACCCCGATGCACCGCTTCGGGGCCTCACCCTTTTCAACCCTCTCTAACTGTTCGACCCCCTTGTATCGGTAACATGCACAACCGTAACAGGTGTCACGCACACATCCGCGTACGTATATACCGTTGGGCAGAAGGGTTACGAGAGGGAATCGCGGACCTTTTCTCACAGGTGCGTGCTTGACCCTTTTCTCATCTTTACCTTTTTTTCGTGGGAGTTCGCCGGCCCACCACGAAGCGGAGCGAACAAATGTCGGTTATCGCGCGACGCTCCACAATTATTCCGCGGACGAGTTCTGTAATTTTGCGCCATTTAACTAGGCACTACGGCTGTCGTGCGGACAGTGGGCGTTTTCCGGTCTGCCGCGTTTTCAATAAGGTGGGTTAAATGAATCATTTGCTCTTTGATGTTTCCGTATCATCTCTATTACGTTCGTGCATGTAACGCAGCTGACACTTGTTCATGCTTTAATGATTAATTGAATTAAGTCGATATAACGATAGAACTCTGTTATTTGTATATAAACTATGTAATTTATACATATAATCCTGTAAAGGTATTATTATAGAAATTTTTTGCGTTACTTTTTAAGTACTACTAAAGTGTATGAAATATTATCAATCTTTCATATAATTATAAATCATTGAAAAAGACGATAAAAGTTGAAATATAATTTTAAAGTGACACAGAAACGTCGAGTAGTTACACAAAAAAGCCACACGAATAATATATAGGATTCATACAATTTTTTTGTACATGATAGCGTGTAATATAATTATAACATAAAATGATAATTAAGATTTTGATGCGTTACGGAATTTCAATTAAAGAAGAATAACAGATTACACACGCGATCTGTAACGCAAGTACGTTATATAATGACGCATTTAATTCTTCTCGATTTATATCGTACCCTTTCGAATTTATCGCCCGATCGTGTGATTGTCGATGACTTTTATAGCACGCGGGTCGGTGCCACTCAATAAAGCACCCGTTTTCATCGAGCGGAAGGATATATCGCTTTCCAATTACTCCGTCAGAGATGTAAGCGTGAAAGAAAAAAAAAAAAAAAAACGAAAGGAAAGGGATTGTCGTTTTGCAACTCTATGACCCTTTTCTACAATGGTGGCGTATGGTGCGCGCGCGGTTTGCGCGTCAACCATAAATACGTATATCCCGTGGAGAGGCGCAGGTATATAAACGCATCGAAGAGGAGAGAGTTGTGTCGACGTTCACGTGGGGTAGGTTCCTGGGGCCCTTAATCCATTACTCGATATATTAATTCGTCTCTCTCTCCCGGGTGTTCCAGGTAGCGCGGCATACTCTCGCTCTTAAAAAAAAAAAAAAAAGAACCGAGTCAGAAACGCGCCGCGCACGCGCCCAGGTAATCTCGAAAGGGGTCCGACACGATCCCTACGAAAAAAAAAGGACTTTGTCGGCCGAAGGGTAGAAAAGGACGCTGAGGCGGAACGAGCTGCGTTGGCCGTAAAATACCTGCGATATAGGAACGATGTTCCTGGCAATCAGTCGATCCTCTAAAATAAAGAAGTAGGATCGAAATCGCGTTGGAAACGATTCGACCATGAATTCTAAATCAGTATTTCTACTCTTAGCGAATATCGTTGGGTCCATGTGCGGGGCGTCCCCGGAAGTAAGTGATCGAACGACGAGAGCGGAATCTATTATATTAGTTCAGTTAGATAGTTAAGTTAGGAATATATATGTGCATTGGTAATGCGAGAGACGGAGCAATGAAATCGAACAAGACGCGTTTCCACAAATATGCATCGACATGCATCGGCCATGCGGCGCCGCATCGTGCCCTCGTAACGTTCCTTGCAGCGGAAAACTTGTTTCTGACGGGGGCCGTAGATAAGGAAAAAGTTTCTCAAACAGTAAAATATCTAGTGGAGTTGGAACTTGAGGCTACAGCTGCTCCGTTTCTACGGCCAGGGCTAACCGCTTAACCGTTGTTACGCTGTCGCGCCTCGAGTGTATCACCTGTTCCTACGCTTGTGAATGCAAGGGCGACGCTGCTTCCGGAGGCGGTGTGGTGTCTTCAAGTCTCGCGAATTTTTCGTCGAAGTGAAGCGAGGGGAAAGAATTAAAAGACGCAATGAGAATAGCGCGACACCGAGGATCTGAAACCGGATTTACCTTTACCCCTACCAAGAGCGTCCCATTTACCCGGTCACCTGGGACATATTTCTGTGTCCAGCCCCTTTATGCCCCTTCGCATTCTTCTCACACATTCCGCAATTCTTTACCCAGAGAGCCATGTCGCGCGTGAGTACGTCGTTTTAACGCCCGTCGAATCGGTCAGTATCGAGGTGCGACGGAATAACGGCCGGCTGGTCACCTTTTCTTCTGTGCAACCCCCTTTGGTCAGATCGGGCCGGGTTACGAATCTTTACGAGCGTCCACCCTGTCGGGGTCAAGGGGTTGGCCAGCTGGCATCGGACGGTTGTGCAATCTGCACGAGAGAACCCCACCTTTTTCTAGGATCGGACAAGCAGAGAGAAGTCGGCGGAACGGGGAAAGACGCTGAAAGGAACGAGGGGTTGTGGAGGAGAGGCTGCTGCACAGGGGGTTGGCTGACAGCGCCGCTGCCAACATTGCTCATTGTCCGAGCTCGATGGCCGTCTGTCCCGCGCCATTGTCGGTAATGATTTCAGAGAAGTTTGTGGGAATACGTGTATGCGTGTGCGTGTGCGAGCGTGTGTATATAATAGTGTGTGCAGAGCACTAGTCTCGCTTGCGATCTATCCTTGCAGTCTCGTGCATAGCGGTCGATTCACGCGTGCATCGCATCTATCACGTGCGGCTGCCGTAGTCGTGATTTATGTGTGAGCATCGTTTTGAGATAGTCGTTCGTTGGGACGCGTTATCGCGAACAGGTTTAGTTAAAATAATTTTAAAGGAATTTGGAAGATATTCGTATATGGAATGTTACCTCGAGATAAATAACTTCCTCGTTACGTTGAACAAGTAGTCGTGGCATATAGTTGAAATAACGTTTTACGTACTTTTTGTGGAACTTCTGATTAAATGGCAGATTACATTTGTCTTAAAAGCGATAAATATATACATTTTGTAATTATACCTAAGCATATATAAAGCTATATCATCTCTGTCTTAAAAGTTAGTTTTAGTTTCTTTACTTATCACTATATACTATCTCTCTTTTCTTACCATTTATCTGTCATTTGTCTGCGTATCTAAATCTCATTGTAAATAAGGTCCAAACATCGAGATTTCTCAAAATGCCGTTATAATGGCCGCATTCACAACGGTGTGGTCCACGGATTTTAGTTTACGCCACAGATCTCCATCGTCAGCGCGAGATCGAGCATTTTAAACAGCCCAGGGATCTCATTAAACTGCTAGCTTCGCACCTTTCCTGCAGCGGTGGTGGCATTTCCGGTGAATTATGGCGTTTTCTTCTGTTGTTTTCTTTTTCCGAAAATTTATGCCACCGCACACCGGCGGCCATACATCTTCGAATGACAGGATACAAGTTACGAGGACGATGGGGAATATTCATGTCGCGAAATAAATGGCCTCCGATCTCGCGCGACGAGTCTCTTCTATACGTTCTTCGTCCTTACGAGACTAGTTAACGGAACTAGACATCGCAGCCGTGCAGGAAGCGGAAACAAACGTCGGCTGAATATCAAGCGAGGCCGGCGACAAGCGTTCGGCTTACACTTGTTGATAATTAATTCAAAATGAATTGTTTAAGTGCGTCTACCAGTCGTGTCTACAATGAGCATTTATTAAGAGAAAAATCTAAATCGTTTTTCATGTATTTTTGAAATATTTTGGAGATCTTGTCTCGGCGCGGATTTATCCAAAGGAAACGTATCGTTAAAGTATTTTGTATTAAAGAATGCCTATATTATCCGTATTATTTTATTACCCCATACATTAAACATATAGCGCTACCGCCATTTTGAAACCGACACCGCCATCGTTCTGTTTCAACCCTTGCGCAACCCTATCCTTCGAAAAGGGCTCGCTATTCGAGCATGAAAGGCTTACCCTTTCCCCTCAAGAAAAGGGATTAATTCGCGTTGCTGTCACAACATGGCCATTCTGACATCAATCCGTCTCTCCATTGGCTGCGATCGAGATCGTTTTTCGTTTGCACATATAGGGCGGTATAGTAATCGAAGTTTCAATTCGTTCGACTTTTCTTCAACGAAATATATAGCCGTGATAAAAATATGCAGAATATTTGTCTGATCTGATATTTTTTCTGGAATAACTGATTTGTTATTTCACAATTTTTGTTTAGATTTTGTCGATCGTAACATGTCTGAAAAGTAATAAACGTATAATGTTTTATCAAAATCTTATTAACATCGGGAAAACAAATTGAGAGAGACGGAAGAGAAACGGACGAAAATTTGGTATTCTTCATCTGTAACAAACGCTGTCGGATCACAAAGGTATCTCGCCCCATTCGAATTAATTCCTCGTCGCCTTACGATCCTGTTTCGAAGCTCGCACCTGAGTATCCTTCGCTTCGACGTACCTTTCCGAGAGCGCTCCTCTACCTGTCCGCTTGAGCGTTAATATCTCGACATCTAACGAGTTGCTCGTTTCTCCGGGAATAGAACGATAGGTATATTATATTTGTCGGTTCCCGATAAATATATCTGCCAATGTATCTACACCGTCGCCCTCGACGAAAATTAATATTTCAAATAAAATTGTTTTCCATCGATTCTAATTATATCAGTTTCATCTTTAATACACTACAATTATCAATTGCTCTTATTTTGTCACAAGTCCCACATAGATACAACCACGTTACCGCGTATTTTTGTCTTGTAAGTTTTTCTTGTACATGTAAGTGAAAGTGTTGAATTTTCGCTGTTTTATTAATTGACTATTTATCGGTTCCCATTTGTTATTTTTGATCAAATTTACATTGTGATTACTGTAACACAATCTTTTTCTCTCTCTCTTTGTTACTGGTTCACTGTTCCTTTTCTTGTTCCTTCCCTTGAAATCATTTTTTATTTAACGTCTACTTGATAATCTATCAGCTCTCTATATTGATACATAATATGTAATTGCGTTTAAATGGCTTGAAGTGTGTATCTTACTCTTTTTCAAATTGTATCACCAATTTTAACTACAATTATAGTATACAATGGTTAATAATTATTACGTTAATTTGCATTGAAAAGTACATAAAATCGTAGTCGTTTGCAATATGTAATCTATCATTAATTTTATTGTAATAAATTTATTAATTGCGCATTAACATTTGCGTTGGCTTTTCAAGTAAGAGTCATCAAATAAGACTGTAGATAGGTAGAACCTATATCGCACTAAGCTCCATGTGAGTGCTTAATCGTAGGGAAGATAGTTTTGGCTTATTTGATGACCGCATGAGGGAGATACGATAATCGGAATTTATGCGCGAACAATCTGTGATTCGCTTATGATTTTTTTCCTTACTCTTGCTCACGAGCAATTCGACCGAGATAAACCGTGACTGCGTGATCACATAAGAGAATAAGAGCGGGAGGTTTGCCCGCCCGGCAGCAATTCTCGTTTTATGGCATATAAACCCGATCGTCGCGTGCTCATTGACGTTCGATTGGCTACCCGAATAATGCGCTCAACATTACGATGATAGCGGTAGTCGAGATTAACGCGGCTTCATAGGATGTAGGGCTTGATCGAGCTGTTCGCCACCTTAAACGACGCTGTGCGCTCGATGAGAGCTTTTCTTCATCGATCATCCACGTCCCGCAAGAGACGAAGCTGGAAGCTTTGATGGATAAAATTAATATGAGGCGTCGTTATACGTCCGAATACTGACCCGCGGCTGCTTGCTATAATGGAAAAGTTCTGATGAGATTACGAAGCGTGGAGAGCCCTAAGGAAGATATTGACGTGTACATTCGAAACTTTAATATCAGATTTATCGATTAACAATACGGGGCCGGCATTATAAGTTACTAAAATTCAGTGTGATTCATGAGATACAATTATGTCAGCTTCTTGAAAGTTGTGCTTTCCTCGTGAGCACGAAATTTATCGTACGAGTAAAAAAATTAGCATTTCTGAGAGATCTGGAAAACTTTAGAGTTAAAACTTTTTCTTTTGTTACATATCTAAAAAATGCTAATTTTGTATCACTTGTACTTTTCTATCAAACGTAGATATTTTTAGACGAAACGTTTGCGCGAAAATCATTAAAAACCTTGCGTTGCCTTAAATCGGCGGCGTGACGCAATAAATCACGCGGGGTTTTTTTTTCGATTCACCTCGGTTAAAGGATTCGAGGTGCTTTTTGCTTTTCGCTCGTGCGGAACGCGCATATAATAAGGGTGAGCTTCGCTCTCTCTCTCTCTCCCTTTTTTCCTTTACGTGCTGCCGTCGTCTGAAATTTCCACTTTCCGGGAGAGACAACGCGCCCCCTCTGCCTCTCCAATTTTACCCTCTCGCTCGCTCCTCGTACGCAGATGCGTGGTTTTCATTTTCCCTTTGCGACCACATCGCTGTTTTACTCCCGATTCCCTTTCCTTCCCCTTCAACACCCTTCCTCTCTATATCGTTCTCCTCGCCTGGAACCGCTTCGTTTGCACGCACGGGCCAGAAGCGCACCCTCGTGCGGCGTGTAACGAATATGCGCTTTTTTCACTTTTTTTCCCGAACAAAAATATCCACTTTTCGGGGTGAAAAACGCGCACACGTTCCCGGGAAATGAAGAAAGGACGAGAGAAAGAGAGGCACAATAAAAAGACTCGATAGGCGTGCGTGCTCGAAAGAAAGATAACGAAAGAGAGCAAGAGAGAAAGGAACGAGCTGACTGCGAGGATTTGTGAAAAAAAAAAAGTAGTTAAAAATATGTAAACCGACATCCGCGAGATCGGTAACACGTGGAGGGAGGAAATCGAAGGGGAGAGAGACAATGTGTCGTCGGCACGCGCATGTCTCGTGTCTTCTCCACTATCGTCATCTCCTGCCGTCAGGATCGAGGATGCTTTTTATGAATGGCAAGAGAGAGAGAGAGAGAGAGAGAGAGCTTGAAGGAGGTTCCTTTCACGAGATGGGCCGAGACCGTCTTCTGTCGTCAAAATCTAGCATCGATATTTGTTTCCAGTCTCGAGAATGAACGTGGGTGACACGATTTCGTTCATTTTCTGTAGAAAGCGGAATTTATCCTGCCTTATGTTCTGATCAATTTTCATTGGTGCGCCTGTGACCAAAAGTTATATTTTTTTCACTCAATGTTATCGAAATACGGATAACATTTATGAGCATATAGCTCTGATAAAAATTTAATACTGTCGGGGTATTATAAATTGTTTAATAATTAATTTAATACTTACAATACCTGTATTAGGGACTGTGTTTCTAGGCCGAAATAATCGGTTCACAGTTTGCTTAAATTGGCAATAGCATACATTTACAAAAAAAATATATTGTTGAGTATAAAGAATTGCTTAAACCGAATATAACATTTTTTATTCATTTCTCTAAGAGAAGTTTTTTGTTAAACTTTTAAATTAATTCGAGATTAATTTATAAGTAACTAATATTAAACAAAGAGGATTTTTTAATACTGTCAATATGAAAACATAGCTAATAAGGGATAAAATATCTATAACTTAAAGTCCAGCTTGATCTTAAATGCTTAGCTTAAATACGTATAATTTAACGTGAATTTATATACTACCTACGTAGTCTTTTAAATTGCTCACCGAAATGATTTTTTAGTCTTGAAACGCAAACACGACTACAATAATATCACAAATTAAATTGACTAACAATTTATTAATTTAATCTTAATGATGCTGAATAACGTATTAAAAAATATACATAATGTAATTGTAGAAATATTATCTCAATCGGGGATCGAACTCATTGTCAGGTCTTTTGCATTATAAATAACTACGTAGAAAAAACGATATTCTATTAAAATATTTTAAAATTTAGTTAGACATACAAACCTAAATATAATTTTGTTAAATTAGAAAAATAATTGTGCAAGACGCTCAAGTTAATTGCGAATATTATCAAAATTTTGTGCATTATTTATTATGCTTGAATATTCTGGATCATTTTGATAATCCAAATTATTTTCTGATCTATATCTACCTAAATTAACATTTCAGCAAAATAATTTTTTTGTAATTAAGTATAAACATATAAATCCGCGAGGCCAACGATAGTGCTTTATTGAAACCGGAAGATATAAAAGTTTGATGGATTTAAAAGATCTTCTGCAAAATAATTAAGTAAGAGTTTGGAAGCATATAATGAAAGCGCGGTGTTTATTATAGTTTTATGTCGGCGCGGCATCGTTACTAATTATCGGAATTAGTGGCGCTTATTTGTTACGTGCAGCGTAGGAGGGTAAGAAATTAGGGAGGCTTTTAGAATGTTTTCAGGCTTGAAAGGTGCTCGCGAGCTAGACTTTATAGCGGGCGTGGCCGACTCTCTCTCTCTCTCTCTCTCTCTCTCCTCTCGGAGAGAGGAGAAGGCGTTCGAGTATTTTTAGTTGTTTGATGCCGGCACGCGCCCTCTCCGCTTTTTTAACGACGCGCGGAAGCATCTGCCCTCGGTTAATGTCTCCCCCCGGGTCCACACGCGCCCAACCGCGTCGCACTTTGTTGCGCGCGTGAGCACGCGCGCGATGGTGGTTTATTGTCTACGCTGGAAAAATGGGATTAAGTTACTCGCTTGTCTCGGGAAAAAGCCGCCGCGCTTCGGAACCGAACTGTTTCCTCCGGATTTTCACCGTCCTACATCGCTTTTCCGGCTTTTTGTAACGTATACGAAAAAGAAGAAAAAATATCTCGGTGTTTAATTAATTTGCGAGATTAATACAAGCGAAGTTAAGAGTCGCCAATAAAATGACAAAGATATTAAGTCTACAACTTAATTCTTGGCCATTATATTCAATCGACTGTAGCAGTTATTCAAATTTGAATTGAGGCACTGCCTCCTTTTCGCGTTCCAGCGAAGAAAAATGCCGCGGAAATTCAAGAAATGATGTTCAGCTTGAGGCAAAACTCCATGTCGTACAGTACATGTAAAAAGTGGTTCCGAAGATTCCGTAATGGCAATTTCAATGTTTTTCATCACAGAATTTATCAACTCAACCATCTTTTCTCCATCAAAAAAAAAAAACGAAAATGTATGGAAAGTGAAGGGGGTTACTTTGATTAGGTTAATATTCGTTAATTCTTTTATAATTTTACATCAAAACTAGGTAAAAAGGCTTAATAATGTATACATATAAGATAAATGTTGCAACTTCGAAGTCGAGTACTTTCTAAGAGCAACAACTCTTCGGAGTTTGCATTTTCAAAGACAGAATTTTACATCCCATAGAGAGCAGAGGATTGCGTAGCGGAAGCTTTACATCTCTTTTTTTTTTATTAAAATACGTGAAGAATCATATTACAAAAAAAAATATCATTTAGTTAATATGCTCTCTTAGTAAACGGAATAAGCTCACTTGGCATATTCGATCGCGTCTGATGATTGTCCCGGTAATCAATCGCGAAAGAAACGATGTCTTTGAGACGGCAGCCCATCAATTATCGTCGAGAAAATTGTCCGCGGCCACTAACGGTCAAAGAGCATTTAAAAGGGCTAGGGTTATTATCTTAATAGGCGATCTTCTCTCAAACTCGAATCGTTCATTTCTAAAACGCATCTTTATCTATCAAGCATATTCAAGGACGTAACTACGTGAACAGCCGGTGGACGATGCTAATAAAAACTAATAGAGCTTCATATTGCGGTCCACATTTTTCTTTTTCCACTTCTTCACTTTGTTTCCTTCTACCTTGTTTAATTCGTGTGGATCTGTACAATCCTTTGATATACGAATAAATTGAAAAAGATGTTAAATATAAATAATAATTTAATATAAAAAATAATAATCAAATGACAAAACGTTTTAATTATATAAGAGTTTAATTCCTTTAGCTATGAAAAGTAAAGAACATGAATATTAAGTAAAGAGCAAATAAATAACAGTTGGAGATAAAATTGATAATAAATTCATTTAAAATCACGATACTTAATGTTTAATTAGTTTTAAGTCAAATAATTGTTGTAAATTGCCTTCCTTTTTTTATTGTAATGTATTTGGTTTTATTTCATAAGTAAATTTGTTATCAGTTTTATTTAATTTATTTTGACTCTTACTTTGACTGACCTTATACTATGTTTGATTATTGTTGATAATAAATATTACAATTAAAACAAAACCTAAGAAACATTGCAACAAATCAAATAATATTTGTAAATTTCAGTTCGTTATTACGGTGTCGCTGTTAGGGGAAAAATGGGGCAACGCGACGCAGCGGGTATAATACGGTGCATTGTAGTAATTTGCATTAGCCGATACTTCAAATATTAATGTTATTTGATGCAATTATGTTTAACTAAGAGACGTATACAAAATTTCAGAACAATTCACCTTTTCTTTTTTTTCAATTTTTATCGACTAAAAGTTAGTTTAATAATATTTTTCTTGTAACATTGTACCTTAAATATATGCATATAGTTTCGTTTCTTCAAAATCAATTCATAACATTAAGATATTATTTAAAAAGCTCCCCTATATACGTATAAATGATACGTAATGTTCGCGCCTTCGAGCACTTGGACGGGTCGAGGATGCAACGCAACTTGACATGGTCATTTCGTCACGGAGCGCAAAACGCGCGTAGGAGAAAAATGGTTTTGCCGCATATGCGGTCTATAAAGAAAACGGCAGCCATTGCCAATGTTTTTCCCCGATATTTTTATTACCACAGAGCGAGCTGGATTGGCCAGCAGTCTGGGCCTGGCTTGCTTTAACCGACCCCCAATGGTCGCACCCTGTTGACGATGACGCCTTTACCGTTTATACGAGTAGCTGCAGGAGAGGAATCTCATTCGCGCCAGACGCGTAATAAATTCTCCGATCGCTATCATAGATTTATCATAGTCACGCACTCGTGGCCGCCTCAACGTCGATAATTGCCGGATTGAGGTGACTGCGATGGCGCGGGCGGTATGGCGACGGTTCTCCGTTGACCGTCCTAGTGCGAAGGGTCGTCAATGACAAGCGCTATCGAGGGTGAGAAAAATAACGATTCGGAGCATTTTTCAAAGCTTCGAGGGCGCGAAGGAGGGACTGCTCGCGGGGGAAAGAAAGAGAGAAAAAGAAAGGAAGTGTGAGAATGATCCGCAAAGATCGCAGTGCGACGATGGGTTCAGGGATTTTCGCTTTCGGTTTGTACGTGACTTCCGAATCGTGGTATCATCGCACCTGCCAAGGAAACGAACGAGGGGAATTCGAGGTGTCGAAAGTTCATCGACGTACGCACGTTCGTTAGAGCAGTTGATCCATTATGTATTAATTCCGTTTGTAGCGAATTTTTATTTACCAAACGCGCACGAGAGAGAGAAAAAGAGAGAAGCGTGAGAAGAAAATAAGAAACGAGAGAATAAAAAGACGATAAAGCGTTATGTACGTGTAATATTGTGTTTGATTATGTGTGGGCGTAGTTTAAAATTTAATGTTTTTAAATTATAAATACACTGGGCAAGAAAATTAACGCAACACCTGTTTCACTCTGCAAAAATAGGCAAACTTCAAGATAGAATAACTTTGTCAAAAATCATCTTATCGAGATGTTTAAAAAAGCATTTTACAGCTTGCAACCTCTACTTTTCAGATCGCTACATTGAAAAAGTGGTCTCACGGAGATTTTATGAAGTTACATAAACATAAATGAAGATATAACAGATCTCAAAATTTTTTACGAAATTTGCGGAGTTCCACGGGGCGGACTAAAAATTGTAAAACGCAAATGCGACGTACGTCACTCGAAAGATCGAATAATCTTTATCTTTAATTTACGTTTTTACGAAGCTCCGTACGATTTTTTTTCACCGAGTTATCCAACGTTCAAGCAAAAATGACCCTTTTACTACAACGTTGAATAACTCGGTGAAAAAAAATCGTACGGAGCTTCGTAAAAAAAATTAATCAAAGGTAAAGATTCGCTCTTTCGAATGATGTAAATCGCATTTGTGCATAATTTTTATTTCGTTTATTTGGAACTTTTCAAATTTCGTAAAAAATTTTTAGGTTTGACGCACTTTTATTTATTTTTGTGTAACTTTACGAAATATCAGTAAGACCGTTTTTTCAAGTACCAGTCTGAAAAGTAGAGATTTCAAGCTTTAAAATGCTTTTTTAAACATCTCGATTCGACGATTTTGACGAAGTTATTTTATTTTGAAGTTTGCATGCAGCTACTGAACAAAATTAAAGACTGCACTTAAAATAAGCATTAGTTTATAAGCACGGTTTATTTTTGCATAACTATTCACGTTAAATGTTTTTGACATCCTAACATATATTGTATCTTAATTTTTATAAATCTCTCTCTTTCTCTGATGATTTACAATTAAAAGTTGATATGTTATACATTTATTTAATAAAAATAAATGAAAACATTTTTTAATTTTAGGAATAATTTGGACTAAATAGAATAATGTGTATAATGTTGTACCTCTCGGTGCTACAAGATATTATTTCGGATAAAATTAAAGTTGAAGAACTCTTTATATGAAAATAATAATTAATACGAGGTGAAGGACAATGAGAGTCAATTCGTAAGTAAACAAGAAAGCGATTATAACATAAAAATTATAATATGAATTTTCAAAGAAAAAGAATACAATAAAAATACTTAGCCGCTTTAGACACAATTAAAAATTAGAATATCGGTCAATATATAATAGTATAAAAAATCGCTCGATGTAAAATGTCGTAACAAGTTTCGACTCTTCCGAAAGCGGCTAAGTATTTTTATTGTATTCTTTTTCTTTGAAAATTCATATTATAATTTTTATGTTATAATCGCTTTCTTGTTTACTTACGAATTGACTCTCATTGTCCTTCACCTCGTATTAATTATTATATTATTTCGAGATTCGGTCCGCTTAAAGGGTTGGAACCCACGAGGAAAACAAAGAGAAATGAACAAAGTCGTCGAACTAACACTCACTTCACACTTTTTATTTAAAATAATCCCTTTTATTTTATAATTTCAATAACTGATTACACTTTTATTTAGTAACTTATTATTTCACAATTCGAATGGTTTTTACAATTAATCATAATTTATGTTAATAGTCGTAACCTTTTATTTAATTAATATAATTATTTAATTAAATGAATACACTTGGATTAAAGTTCTCCCTCGTTAAGATTAGATCGGTCGGCGACAAACGTTATCGCGGACGTTACTTGACTCGATTATCGCGACGCGCGTAACGTATCGTCACGTTTAGATTTATGACAAGACTCTGCGCTCCGCAATTAGGCAGTCGCTTATATATTGAGTTTGATGATGTCGCTTTTGTCTCCGATCGGACCACACACACACACACACACACACACACACACACATATATAGTAATATTCATCGCGCCTCTAGCGCGATCGCGTGTAGTTCAAAGAATATGCAATCTTGCAATTCCGCAGGTTGCCATGCCGAATGCAATTAGGTATGATATCGCGCGCGCTATGGTCTTCGATCGACGTTTTGTTCGCGCGTGGTTTTTTAGGATTGTGCAGACTTGCATTTCCGGTGCCGGTTGCTATGCCGGTTGAAATGAAATAATTGATAAAATAAGTGATAACCGTTCGGACTATAACAATAAATTATCGGAGAACAGTAAAAATGTGACGAATTTTAATGATTTTGTAATACGCGAGCACGTTAATGAATATTTCGACGGTTAATATTAGACGGTTAGTGAAAGCAACCTTGGAAATTGTTTTGATGTCGAAGGGCGGACGCGGGTCGCACATCCCCCGCTCACCCGGCTCAACGATAACCCGAGCGCGGCGAACAGTCATTCCATTACCGCGGCTCGGTGTAAGTAGCTAGCTGTACTGCTCCACTTAATATTTCTTTCTAAAACGTATTTTCGTGACGAACACTATTAAAGATAATACTAAATGTTGTATTTTACATTTTGCTTTTACATAATTTAAATACATATTAAATACATATACATATATATATATTTGAAATATATATTTTAAAATAATTTAAAGACTACACGACTGCTGACTGGTACGACGTATTTAAAATAAAAAATATGAAATAAGTTTTAAAAACTTATTTAAAATAATAAATTAGTATTATCTTTCATTATAAAATAATAAAGATTAATATTTTTATTCTTATTACTGAAAACAACTATTTAAAATAATTTTATTTTTTTAATATAAAAAAAGTAATAAAGAACGTTTAATTCTTTAAAGAAATATAAATTTAAAAAATTAAACGTTCTTTTTTTATTACATAACTGGCACTTGGCTCTTCAATTCTGTTCTATTTTGTATTTTTTTTTTAATAGGACCAAATTGTATATTAGTATAATAATAATTTGACTTTAAATTATTTGAAACACAGTGAAATTCAATTAGTATTTTATCGCAGAAATAATGAGATAATTTCTAGCAGATTAATTTTAACAACACGAATAGTATTTAATTAATATGATAATGTAATAATATCCTGGTACACCGGAAACATATTTTACATTTATTTTATAATTTTGAATAATTCGCATTAACTAATGTGTTGACAAAAGACGATAAAAAGTGGTTTTCACTAGTGTGATTCTTTTGCATAATCATTCACGTGAAGTGTTTCGAATATTATATTTCAATTTTTAATACTCTCTCTCTCTCTCTCTCTCTCTCTCTCTCGTTCTGTCTGATGGTTTACAATTAAATCGCATCTTTTGTCATATAATCCGTATAAAAACTTGAGCGTAACTATGGAACTATTTGTCGATAATGAAAGGAATATTACTCGTCTTTATTAATTTCTAGCCCATTTCATGGACCCTTATGATATCATAATAAGAGATTCAACCCTTTTATCTGCTCTTAATTTATTTCGTGACAAATTGATGTGTATTTAATATTCATTTTTAACTGATAATTGCATAGTAATATTAATAATAAATATATATTTTATTTTTCAGAATTTCATATATCTTCCCTCTCACGGGTACGACCTTGACGTGGTGAGAGGGCTCAGTACCCCGAGGATGTACACGAGGAAGTAAAACGATTTTCCTAAAGTATCTGAAAAATTTCGGATCTATCTGAATGATACATATCTAGATAAATTTTTAGATACTCGAGTAAAGTCGTTCTCTTCTCGTGTAAAAATCCAACGACGGGGAAGCCAACGTACCCTCGTCGCCGATTTAATTGAAAATATACGAACCGCAGCCGGTTCGTCGCGTTTGTTTCGGGAGTGCCGTTGAAGTTATTATCGGACTAATTGGACTTTTCACAATACCCATTCGATTGAGATCTATTTCGATGATCGATGGAATCTCATCTACAATGTTTCGACAGGAAACGGAACTCTCTTTGAGACGTTGCTGCACGTGTGGCCACCATTGGTGGTCATTGCAACTCTCATGCCGAGTGCCCGAGCACGAGGTGATGTCGGCCGCGTACATGTCACGCACTTCGCACAGGGTGCTGTGTTCGCGCGGTTTCGACTGATAGAGGACACGCTCCGTCTGCCGGCAAACGGTTCGGCCCTTAGCGGTAGAAGCGATCGATTGTCTCTCGGGTTCATCTCTGGGTCGCCCAAAAACGCTCATTTCTCTGCTTTATACCCGTTTGAATCGCTTTAATCTGACTTGGTCAGAACCTAGCTGTTGATCTTATGATCTGCTCGGGACGAGGGGTTGGATCCTATTTCCGATACTGTCTAGATTGTTAGAATCGGCAATCGGTACCAACTTTTCTCTTGTTATCAATTGATATAAATCAAGAGGCGCTCGTCACGTCTACAAGCCTCGTGTTATCGCACGAGGTACAGCACCTTTTGTGTCCACGATGAAATGATAGTTAGGACGTATGGCTGAGTCAATTTTAAACGTGATTTTCCTTAAATCAGAGGTGATGGACTCGATACGATCGATTACGTCTTCTATCGTGTGGGGCTTAACCCTTGTTCGGCAACAACCGTGTGTTTCGCAGTACTCGTCGACGTGTGGTGTTGATTCCACCGATCGAAATGGAAATCCTATCGTGGGTTTTGTAAACGCGAAAAACGCGCGCTATTGTAGTATACTATTCGCGAGTGTTTTACGCGAGTGACCAGTGCGAGAGGATGTCAACCCAATTCTGAGAGGAGGAGGAGGACCGGGAGAGGCATCGGGCACCGGTGGAGCAACCTTGCGGTAAATATTATTTTTTACTTATGTAAAAAATCGATATCTTTGTTCAATTTATTCTTAAATAGTTTTACTTTACAATAAAAATACTATTTAATTAAAAAAAGGATTGCTTTAAAATTTGAAATCTTATAAAAATGTTTCTAAGAGGTCTTTTCATAAAATTTATAATTGTGTTTTAATTTGGATTATGTATTTTTTTGTTACAGAATCATCGTAGCAGATGTAACTCCGCTGTTGCGCATCGGATCGGTGAGTGATAAATCAATTAATGTTCTTATTGAGGTAATGGATGTATGGTAATTTTATTAATATATTATGTATATCTAGATACATAGTAATATACAAATTTAATGGTTGAAAACATTCCATGCATCCATTGCCTTAAAATGGATAAGTTTTAACAGTTTAGGATAAACTTAATCTTGGATCCCTCTTTATTTCTAAATATAATTGTGCGTATAAATTTATGTGCATACGAAGATACGTTCGAATGCACATATATTTCGAATGTATATAAGCGAAATTTTTTAAAAAATTGAGAATACCATGAAGATATAATAGAAGATTATTTATTCGCTGTTGTATTGACCGTTTAATATTTTTTTATTAATATTAAAACCGAGTACATAAAAATTGATTAGATTTTTATGTTTATTAGTTGGAAATGTACAATTATATAACTTTTTAAAGATATGAACATAAAACAGAACATGTAATTTAAGAGATTAAATAAAACTATAGAAAATTAAAATATGTTGATTTTTTTCATTTACAGTTGTTACTTAAATTGACTCATGGTATTCTTACATGTGTGTGATTAAATAGAATAAAAGAATATCTTAGAATTTAAAGAAAATAGAATAGAAGGTTAGATAAGTATAATCGAGAAATAGAAAGTTTACATCAATGAAATATAGTTAAAAACGAGGGTGGTGGATACACATTAAATTAATACATCAGGAAATAGAAAAAATAAAATATTTATTCAGGGTAAGATAATATAGGGTAAGGTAATATTGGGTAAGGTGACGATACAGTGATTGACCATTTTTGCTATGAATTTGCCTTTATTTAAAATCATTTTAAAATCCAAGTCAAATTAACAGTTAATTTCACAACAAACTACTGTTAGAAAAAAGAATAAACATGGTTTTATTCAAAGTTTTTTGTATTTAAACGTATTCATTGAACCTTACTAAACGTTTGCTTTGCATCAAATTCAAATTTCAAATATTATAATTTCAAGAGTGATTACAGCGATTATATATTAAAGTTCAGGACTTAAGTGGTCAGTCACTGTACACTTTATCCTACCATATTTTATATATTTTAAATAACAAGTGCAATAATGTAGTAAAATAAAAAGAAAATACAGAAAAATAATTAAAGTTGTTACTTATATTAATAAAAACTGTGACGTTTATTACCATTATATCTCAGATTATGAAAATTGAAGTGTTACAAATGTTTTATAATCCCATCTATCCCATTCCAAACAATTATCTAAGATTAAGTTTTGTAAAAGTTAGTACAATAAAACAATTACATACAGAAAGATATTGCTTTCTAAGCAATTGTATCTATTGCCTCATAATTCATAATTGTACGTTTTATAAATTAATAAAACGTTTTAATATTGAACAATATATTTTATATAATACATTTTGTTTTTTGAGACGTTTTATGATTTCTAATTATTATTATCTATCTCACTGCACTAACTTTAGCCTAAACTTTTATAACCTATTCGTAGTAACTGGATTTTTTTATACCAGTTAAAATAATAATATGACGTAAGATTCAATTTACGTTTTATCACAAAATAAAATAAGAATTTTACTTAATAACTGTACTAAAACTGTGATCAAATTTGCATCACTTGCAATACTAGATTTCGATATAATTATTATATAAAAAAATAATTCTAATAAATTATAATTACTAGAAAAAGGTATTTAAATTAACACTGTTGAGGGAAATTTATTATCCCTGTCGAATCTCACGTCATTACTGAATTTTTCATCTCCGCATGCTTTCGAGTTGAAATTCAGTAACGAATCGATCGAATCGATATAAATGGGCCTTAGATTCTATCAAATAGCAGTTGAATACATAATTTTCTTTTATTTATTTTTAAATCAAGATTTTATTTTCTTTTTATGAAGTTTGCGTAAAAAACAAATCTAAATTTCATAATATTCGCGATAGAGCTTTTTTTGAATTAGATCAGTGTCTCGATATAAAGATTTTTTTAATTTACATTTATTTTTAATCGGATAAATATATTTTAGTAAATAGATACATATTTAATTAAACAGAAACGCGAATAAAGAATAGATACAAAATTTAATCGTATATTAATAGAAATATTATAATATCATTGACAGTTTATTTTTGTTTAGTACAATTAATTTCATTAATATGATAGCCCTTCATCGCGACGTGTCCGCGTTTCGCGCATCGAACGAAAGCGTAAAAATTTTGCGCTTATTGCCGGTGATAGTCGGCAGGCAAAAAGGAGTTTCTCCTTTTTGCGTCGATTTCTGGTATACGAAGCCAGAAATTATTGGCCAAGATCATCAAAAGGTTGGTTCAATTTGGCCAGAAGAAAGAAGACGAAGAGGAATACTACAAGGTAGGTTGGTGTGTGACATCAATCTAAGGTAAATGTGTAAGTCAAATGGTCTTAGTGCTGAGACACTTCCGTGTCTCTTGATATGTGGGAGGGTAATCTTTCGGGAGGGCAAAATTACTCGCAATCTAAATTGCGAGTTTTTATATTTCAAAAATTTTCTTTTTTCGTTTAGTATCGCGTTTAGGTTATCTTGTCGATTTATAAGTGAATAGGTACGAAAAAATACGGGTAGGTAGGACAATAGGTATGGATAGGTAAAGTACTAGTCTCTCTCTAATTTATAAACTATATAGGTAGGGAAATATAAGTCTCTATTTCGTTTCACGCGTACAATGCGCAAAATATATATAATTTTATCTTTATCATTTTCTGAATATACGAAAGAAAGATGAGATGACATCATGCACACTATACGTGAAACGAAATCGCCCACTTATCACCCCACATAATACTTGATAATTGGATAGAAGGATAAAATTGAATAAAACTTTAAATTTTATTTAGTTATTAGCATTCTGTTCCAATTAGCAAATATCAAAATAATCTAAATTAATTTTACATTTTATTGTATAGTTTTATAGAAATTAAATCTTTTTGTAAAATAGGTGTAAATTGTGTAAATAAATGTTCATATTATTGGATACGTAATGTAAAATTTATGTGAACTATGTCCAGATAAATGCTATCAAATTTACTTTTGTAATTTGTATAATTATATTACTAATAATTTATATGTTTATTAGACTATTAGGGTAATATGTATCGGATTTGAATATCCTGTATTTAATAGCATTTATGTTGGCTCAGTAAACCAATTTGTTGCATTCTACTATACTGATGTAAATTAGACGAAATCAACGAAACATATGATAACAAGAGTTGATTATTGACCTAGTAATTTTGATACATATATATATATATATAATTTTTAGTGAAACAGGTGTTGCGTTAATTTTGTTATCCAGTGTGTATATATATATATATATATAAGGCTTTGAATAAATCAATCTTAATACTAAAAAGCATAAAAAGCCAACGTTGGATGTTTTAGCGAAATTATTATATAATCTTTCTAAATTAGATAATTTTAATTATAAAAGTAAGCATTACAACATTTCGACACCTTTATTGTGTCATCTTCAGTGTGACATTCAAATACACACGTAAATAATTGACGGTAATATATTATAAGCATTTTACATTTCTCCTAACAATTAACGATAATATATTATAAATTTTGTCAAATTTAATCGTTGCTGCTAGATCACATTGTTTTAATGTGAAAATTAATGTTCTATTATATTGTGCTTTCATTAGAACTTGAGCATTTGTCGTTGGACACGTCATCATTCCAAAATATTAATATAGTTAATTTAATCTTGGGGATGATAATGGTCTTCCAGCATAAGAGTCCTAATTTCTATGCGTCTGATCACTCTCTATCGCTCAGATTAATGCATTTGTGTGTTGATCATTGATGAGACGCATTTAGATTCATTATGCGACTCATGTCTGTCAAAACAAAATTTGACGACACGCAGTGTATCGTGAAAACCGCTTTGGACAAACTGGATTTCTTAGAGGAATGACGTATCGAATTTTATACCAACAGAACTTCCGGCTTTTGTCCTCCAAGTTCATGGCGCTCCTCTATCGCTGCAACGTCGGCGCATCGGAGACGCAAAATGCATCAAAGGTTCTAGCGAAAAGCCCGATGATTCACGCGGTGGCAGCCCTTTTGTCGTGCATAAAAGAGTTGACAAAACATGACAATCACAACGGTCATAAGTCTCATAACTGATGTGGGAGGAGCAGACAGACGGGCGAGAAAGCCTCTTCGAGTCGAAATCCGTGGAACTGAGCAAATATTACTTTGACAACTGTTCGAGTGAAGAGCACGATCGAGCGTAATCCGTCCTCGGGACTGTCGCTTATTGCGGAATCATGAAAGAATTATGCGCATTGGACGAACTGCTCGGTAACAATCTGAATTGAACGTAGCGAACGATCGAAGCGCAAACGGGGACACGATAATTATGAAAGTTTTTGCGTCTCCTGGAGGAGTTTCTCGAATAGAGTCACACAATGAAGGCGCTGCGAAGTGGACACGTTAAAAGGTTTCTTTACGAGGTCGTAACGAGGATCATGCCCCCCTCGTCGCAGGGTGGACGTTTCGCGATGCTGCGATCATAAACCGCATAATGTTGCCGTGGAAAGACTGTTAGAAACGAGCAACGTTCCACCCCGCCTTTCTCACCTCGTGACTCTTCGCACCTCATTTCGCTGCTAGGTTGTAACATATTTTTGATACGCACAATGGAATATAGCTGTGCTGCAAAAATGGGTACCTTCGAATTCTCGTCTCGATGACGATCATTATATTCTCAGACAAAGTAACGAGATGCGCGGGAGGCCGTGCTGCTTTCAACGCGATGAAGGCAATATATAACCATCTGCTATATCGAATTCAATTCTATTATAATTCTGCTATTCCATATTGATCTGCATTTAGAAATATAAAGATACGAGGAAAGAACAGTTTTACTCTGGGTTAAGTAAAGATTTTAATTAGATATAGATTTGAAAATAATTTTGTTAGGCTATCAAAATGATCATGTAGGAGGCTAAATATTATAGTTAGTTGCTAAAATGTCAAAACTTTATGTATTGCTCATCATGCTTGAATGTTCAATAAAATTATTTTCGCAGATCCGAAACAGCAAATTCGCATTACTCAATGTATATTAAAATTGTTTTACATGAATTGACTTAAATATGTGTATTTAAAAACGGATTAAATTCTTAATTCTTTATTATGTTGTTTAGTAAAATACATGTATATATTTTATAATTCAAAGTATGTTACTTTTGCACTCATTGTTGGACTAAATCAGTGTATGATGACTTTATGCATCAATTACTAGAGTCTCCAATCAAATTTGTTATAAATAAATTTTTTAATATTTGAGAAATATTGTTTTTTCAGCGTACCTATTCTACTAAGTTGCGGTGGAAGGCTAATATTTATTGAAAATAGAAGAGTTATTGTGCAAGTCTAATTGTTAAGTATTTAGTAAATATTTTTTTCTGTTTCGGTTGTAAATATTCGTTTATGTTTATGCGAAATATGAAATACTTTAACTGTGCACGAATATACAAGATTTTTGTCAATTTTGTGTTTAACAAAATTAAATTTTTTATAACAAACAATAAGGAAATATCATTTAAATATTCTGAAAATTGGAAATTCTGCTCATTGTTGAAATCAAACCTTTCTTAACTGTATTTGCTGTGCTAGAAAATCTATAATTTATTTTTACAATTTGTCTCGAAGGACCGTTATGAAATTTCTAAGTCTGGTTTCTTCAATAGTGATACAATTTATTATATAATATAGTGTAACAATATGCTGACCACTAACGTGTGTGAACGAAAAAAACCTTTTTAACTTTAGGTATTTTTTTTTTGTAAAAAAAATTTACGAGACATCTGCCACTATTCATCTTTTTTAATCTTAAGTAAAAATATATTTAAAGTAATTAAGATTTGAAAGAGAAATTATACTTTGAAAAGAACGGTAGACCTAAAAAGTGCATATCTAGTTCTGGCGGCAAACTTTATCCGTTTATATACTTCATGTTTTATGGTTTCATTATGTCTTAAAAATTTCTTTGAAAGTTACCGTCCGCGTCGCTTTGATTTTCGACTTTCATTCAAACTTAACGTTGCAAAAGTCTATAGATTATTTGTAGCGGAACATGGAGAAAACTGGAACTGCACTAGATTTTCACGCCAGTTAAAAAAACACACAAAAAAATGCTAATAACGATTCAGTTGAAATCTATTTAGAAAATTGTCATATAATTTAACGTTTTGTGGTAAATAAAGGTGATTAGCAGTTAGACGATTTTCTGTTACATTAATTATTAATATAATAAGCTGTGGTAGCTAAAAAGTCTTTGTCTGCTAATTCTACGATATGCGTATTCTGCGCATACAAAATACATAGAGACTTTCTAATCAAAGCTTAAGGTAGCAATCAATAATTAATTTACACCAGTTTTCTGAAATTTATGTTTATTAAATAAATGAATTAACACTTTGGAAAATTTATAAAAATTTTGTTTTTATTTATAACTTATGTTCATATTATCAAATGATATAGTTACTACACAATAATTTTTGCATATGGTATGTAAAACAGATGTAAGACTCCTGATAAATCAGGAAAAGTGAAAAAAAATCATGGAAATTTATATTGGTTAGTGAATATTTGGAAAAATCAAGGAATGATATAAAAGAAATATTTTGAATCGATCATAATTTTCTTAAATGCTTTTATTCTAAAGAAACTATTTCAATATCTCGTCTGGAAAACATGGAATGGGAAAAATTCAATATTTATTTTCTATGACAACTGTAAGAATACTCGATGTTGATTATTACATCTATGCTATTATAATTAAAAAAAGACTTCTACGCATCAAAAATCGTGGTCGTTCTCCACAGAGTTTCTCCATGAGGTTGCCTCGTTGTGATCCTGTATAAGCAGCAAGCGTTTCCCGATGCCACGGCATATCTCATAAGCCGTAAATCAAATAGGACTAGCCGGTAAACTACTCGGGACGGTCTTATCTGTTTGTGCGCATAGACTGCAATACCGGATATCCACGTCTCTAGCATCTTTCAAAACAATAATACAATATTACAACAAAATAAAGAGAAGACTGTGCAATATTTACGTGTTAGTCCATGTCAATCGGCTCATCTTAACCTTCCTGAGAAACTAGGCAAACATTTCGAAAATTTATAAACATTCAGGACGCTTGTGAATTCCAAATGTGATGAAATAAGTTGAACTTTTTGCAAAAGTAGTCTCGAAACAATGTACAGACGAAAAAGAATAACGTATGAAAAAATTAAAAAAAAAGTAAACGTAATTAAATAATTATTACAATACAATAAAAATATTTTTAATCTTTCAGAAAAAAAGCAAGGTTTTTTCTTTAACGTTATTCATGTCGTTGGAATAAATGACTTGCGAAATTTTTTATTGTAGAAAAAATATTATAAATATTATACAAGTGGCTAGAACAGAGATATTTTGTTGCGTACAAAATAAAATGTTGTTTCTAACTTATGATGTCGCAGTAGTTTAAGTACAATAGAAATGAAATGCTGCGTAAAAAATGTATATGATATTTATATTTAATCATTATAATATTTATATTGTATAAATATCAAATAAGGAACACATATATGTACAATTACATATAAGAGTAAAATAATAATATTAAAAATACACACACGCACACAGGAGGAAGAAAGCATTATATAAAATTACATATAATTATAGAATGTATTATATAATACATAATTGTATGTTTAAACATGTTTATGTATATAATTTTACATACTTATATGTATTATTAGTATGTAAAATGCGTTTTATCGGATAGTGATATATTCCGCAAATAAATTCTTATACAATAAATTCAACGCTGCCATAGCTGAAAAGAATTCGTCATTCGTGTGGAATTCGGATAACCCTCGAAGAACCCGAAATCGGGCACTTTTTCATGGTTTTGAGTAGGAATGATGAGATTTTCTGTATTTATGTAATCGATGCCACTTTCGCACACAAAGCTATAGATTTTCCAGATGTAGGAATGACCACTACTATAACTGTTGAAGCTTACGAGCCTGAATTACAGAATGGTCAAGCAATATATAGTACATATATGTATGTATATATATATATAGGTTGAGTAATATTATATTTGTTAATTGTGAAACACAATACCGGACGTTGTGTAGGATTCTACCTAATACGCATGGGAAGCCAGGAGTCCCGATTCTCGAAAGAATTCTCTACAGGCATCCCGTAGGTTGTTGAACGTCTGCGTGTATTCGTCAAGATCGAAGATACTGTCATATTCTGTCGCAAATGAGTTTATTTAATGCGTTTAATGTCACAACGATTCGAAAACGTGATAAAAGGTTATCACATAAGCCGGGTATTAATTTTCTGACTCGAATGCAATGTGAAAGAAAGCGAAGTAATAGAAGAGGAAATGCGAGATAGAATAAATTAAATGAATTATACTTGAACGATCAGATTAAAACTTTATAAATTCATTCAAATTTTCATTTTAATGTCTGAAAAGTAGCAACATTACTATGATAATATAAAATTATTTCAGAAATTTCTTTTTTTCTAAATATTTATTATATTATTATTTAACGAATTTAATAATAAATTAGATATTTAACGTTTATATAAAGAGTCGATGTAAAAATAAAGTGATTAATAAGATACGTTATAATTACATAATAAAATTTTGCAATACGTATCTTAAGAATCACTCTTAAGTATCAGGAAAAAAAGAGATCTTATCTTTGTGTGCGGCCTTTACGATGCGACAGAAAGGCATCGCCGAATAACGAAAGGGAATTACGTTTTGAAAATTATCGGAAAATACCTGAAAGACCCTTGTCCATTCCGAACCTTAAGCCTAATTTCGTCCCCCGCGCCCTCCTCCCTTTTCTCCCCCAATATCTAGATAGTATTTCATCTTCGGCAAATCCCTCGAACAGGTAAAAATAGGGGTTAACCACTGTAGGGGATGTTCCCACGCTATGGCTTGCAAAACATCGATCGGGACATGAGTGATGCGCTACGGACGTGTTATTTTCGTGGAAACTCTTGCGTGCGGACGTCACTGCTCATATCCGGTGGACCAGCCCCGCGGTATTAAATGATCTCGAAATTCAATTACTGTATAATTTATCTGTGTTTGCAGGCATAAGCACGCGAAAACATAACATCCACAATCGCATCGATATTTAATAAATAATACACTTTCCTTAAGTCGAAAAAATAGTGCAGATTTATAAATTATAAAGAAAATGTTTAATTATACAATATTTCGCTTTCTAATTTAGGCAAGAGAATAGCTTTTCGTATAAATTAATATGACGCATAGAATGAGTTGTACCATTTAATTATCTAATTTTCAGGTCATTTAATATACATATAGGAGAGAGAAAGGGAGAGAGAGAAAATGTGTATATATACAATTAATTTTATATAATTGTAATTCTATAGCAATTTAAAATGTGTTATCTGAAACCAAATATAGTATGCCACTTTATAAGTAATTATATAAAATCATTTTTACAATATATAACGCCTTTTGATGTATTCTGCGAGCCTCCACGTGGTTTTCATAAAATTCCATCCGTAGACACTTCCCACGTCCACGGCTATTTGGATACCTATAAAAGGGATATGTTACCGAACGCCCAAGTTCTTTATTCCACGGCGATTCACCTCGGTCATCCCTTGCTCCGGGCGTTGGAGATATAATAAAAGTTTGGCGTAACCCTTTTCACGTCCGAGCGTTCCCCGCGTCAGAGAGACACGCACAGCCTCTTATGTAAACGACTATTCAAATATTGAATCCTGACACACACCTGTGCACGGCTTGAGGATCCGACGAGCCCTTTCAGAAAAGATGCAATTTTGGGAGAAAAAATGGGACGATCATGCGACGTTTGCCGGACCTGTGTGTATTTACGGTGGGATCGGCTCGCCCTCACCTCTTTCGTAACTCTCGCATCTAATTCCGCATCCTCGATATTCCTCCGATCCTGGCATGAATGGATATTATACCGTGGGAGTCTCGCATCGGGGTTAGCATTTTGGAAAAGCTTCGTAATTTCCTTTTCAGGTTTTCGCAACCGTTTCACCTGCGTCGCCACGCTATAGGTAATGGGGAGGTGGACACGCTATGGATATATTATCCGACTGTGGGAATGCCAGCTATTTCACGTTTCATCGTGACTCCCTTACACATCGGTCTATTTCAAACCCTGCAGCTCGCTTTTGGATATGGCAGAGAAAAAGAGAAATTCGCGTTACTGCATCTCATCCATGCGATTAATAGCTTATAAGTATAAAAAAAAGTTTATCCCGATGCATTTCTATTGAACCTTTTCTAGAATACCGTTATGACAAAGAGCAAATAAGAGTTCAACGTGGTAATAATTACCATGATGAAATTGTTTAAAATTTCATTTATTATTCTTCCTTCAATAAATTGAACATTTCGACTCATTTTGGAGTCCTCTTCAGCAAATATAAATTAGATTGATTCATCTCTGATTGATGGAAAAGCAAATCACGCAAAACTGATTTGATGATTTGACAGAAAATCTGTTAAATAATTAATTCAAATCTACATATTATTATCAGATTCGTATAAAAATGGAATAAAAAAGAGGGTGACTTACCTCCACAACCAGAGAATATGTCATATCGCTTTAGAACATGCAATATCACAAATTATTATATGTCATTATAAAAATCAATTAAAAATTATAATTCGTATATAAGACGTCTTGACATTAGCGTGTCACAAATATAACTGATGATATTTTAATTTTAAGAAACAAATCGGCCAACAAATTCTCATTAGTATCTATATATCAACTTACATGATTAAAAATGCAGGAATGTAAAAAGTTAATGACTTAAAAACGCTTGTACGCATAACTATTATTTAACAATAAAAACTTTAATTATATACATAGAATCCTTAAGTTTGACGAAAAAATTCTTGTTAAAATTTGATAATGGCTAGATAAACGAGCATTAATGGTAAATTACCACTTCGGTGAGTCTTTTAAAAACTTGTTTCAAGAGATTGTCTATCGAAAACAACAGCATCCATTTACTTTTATCTACTCTTTTATCTATTAATTATGAAAATTAAATTAAAAAGTGATAAAAGATAAATAAGATAAAGTTAAAATGTAAAATTTAATGACAAGATATAAATTAAAATAAAACTTGTAAAGGATAATTTACATATATAATAAATACACGATGACAATTTTGTCCACCAATAGAAATATATTAGAATAGACTTTTGTTTATCGAACTAGAAAATACAAAAATGCACTAATTTTTTTCCATATACTTATTTACTTTGCGCTCCTAGATCTTAAACAGTTTGAACTCGGCTCGCTAATTTTAAAGTTCCATCTATTCCATAATTTTAAAACCATCCTGAATGGGACCGTTTAAAAAGAAAAATTAACTGGACAATTTCTCGAACATTCCTCTAAAATAAAAAGAAAATAAACAAAGTCACACGCGTCTATTTATTTAATGCCGCACGGCTGGACCTACATGGTTTCCCGGATGGTAGACATGACTAACCGTGCTCTTTTTTTTTTTTTTTTTTAAAAAAGGAATACGCTTTGAAAATTTTTTAGGAATCGTGTATAAAATGTAAACACGTGATAAATTCCAATAAAATCTGTTTCACATTTATATTAAATAATTAATCAAATTAAAATATTAATATACTATTATTTTTTAAATTATGTACTACTCAATAAAATTAAACCATCACCTATTCCATCCATCCTGCAAAAATAGGCAAACAGCTCGATAATATTTGACGAAGTTATTTTATCTTGAAATTTGCCTATTTTGCCTATTTTTGGTGGAACAGGTAATGCTTTAATTTTGTTGAGTAGTATACTATACATTATTTAATTATATTTAAAGCTCATTTCAATCCCTTTGTTGCTGTTGTATATTTAAAGTATACGATATTAAAAAATATTTCAAATTAAAAGTAAAAAAATATTTTACTCTGTTCATGAAAATTATTAATATGTGAATCAATATTACTTTGAAGAGATACTAATGCATTATCGCTGTATTTGTATTGCATACATTTCATATTTATATGCTGCGCTTTTCTTTCCGGATATTTTTCTCCAAACATTTTCACAATCGAAATGAAAGAGTCACGTAATGCTTTTATAAAAGACGATCGCGTTCTCGAACTGTTCAAGATAGCTCTGTATGCGTACGATCACGGAAGGGACAAACCGCATTTCGCCCTAAGCAAACAGCTACGGTCCACGTTGTGCATTATGCAACCTGATGTAACCACGCTGTGGATCTTTCTATCCAGTTTTTGCTGCTGATCCTTTCTTCAGCAGTATCTTAATACTTCCACCGGGAAAATTGCGGATATCCGCTTCCGTATCTCACTCCGTTTGTTTACGTTCAGCTAAAATCGTTCAGCTATTGTTTTGAGATTGACTATTCGCTGAATCATTTGCCGAAATCGATTTACATTCATGACATGTTCAAGATATCCAGCTAATATCAGAACGAGATAGAACATGAGGTGTGTCGACTTTAACCCCGAGGTGAGGGGGTGCTGAAACCCCGAAAATTTTGTAATTTCGCATTTGGAGGTTGTGTCATATTTTCTCTATACCTATGAAACGAAGTGAAATCAAAAGTGCCTTGGATTATTTTGTAGCCAAAGGTTCATTCTTTTCAACGGTACAATTTATTTAGCTAAAAGTTTTTATTTTCTTATTGAAAATTGTCAAAAAAAAAAACGAAAGTGCCGAATTAGCCCCTATATGAAGGTACTATCAATAGGCTTTAATATAATCAGTATATATAACATTTGTAAAGTTATTTTCCATTGACAACGCCAATCTACATGTGCACAACCAGTGAAGGAAATCTTAAAGGTACTTGGATGGAATGTTTTACCTTATCCGCCCTATTCACCAGGGCTACGTTCAAAAGCATCACCCGAGTGCTCCCGTATATCGTTTTATCCTTGTTGTCCAACCATGTTAAACAAGGATAAGATGATAACACGGGAGCACTCGGGTGATGTTCCTGAACCGCAGCCAAGACGTTGCTCCATCAGATTATCATTTGTTTTGGTCGATGCAGCATGGTCTTTCTGAGTAGCACTTCAGTTATTTCGAAGATATTAAAAAATGGCTCGATGACTGGATAGCCTCGAAAGAACCTGCATTTTTTTACCGCGGAATCTACTTGTTACCCGAAAAGTGGGAAAAGCTTATAGCTTTCGATGGACAATAAAAATTGTGAATAAAATATCAGGTACTTTTTTGATCAAATAAGCACGATTTTTTTTTTAGTAAAAGGCAGCGAGAATTATTATAAAAATTATAATTTAATCATTATTTTTGCTTACGTATATATTTATGTTCATATCTCATCATTATTGGAAAAAAATATGATGCAATAAATTTTCATTATTTTTGATATTAAATAATCTAATATACGTGAACGTTGTTTCATTTGATTGAGAAACACTAATGCAGTGATTTGATCGATGTGGCCGATAAATATATGAAACACGATCGTTGATGAAGCCTTTCATCAATCTATTCGTTCGAGAAGTGAACTACAATTGAAAGGCATAGCACATGTCTACTTAATTAAGATATTTAGAAGAGCATAATGAGCGATGCCGCATCTAATTCACACGATATAATAGCATTTGATGCTAAGAGAACATAGAGCTAATTTAATTACGTGTTACGCGGTCGTTGATGTATGAAATCGATTTTGTACACTAAGACTAAGAGTATATTTGATCACAACGCACAATTTCTCGTTATATAAATAATAATATGCATATGAATAGCATTATGAATAATTTATAATCTCTTTAGAGAAGGGAGACAGGAAAGAATTTAGAAAATATGTAATATTCATGGAATGGAATAAAACTGATGTTTACAAAAATTCGTTTACCGTTCCTTTCGTCACGCAAAAGAAATATCTGTCTTTAACAATAAGTCTTAATCTAAAAGAGAAAAGGTTTCGCTTAACTAAAGAATTTTTATGTATGTAAAGTATTTCTTAAAGTATTTACCCTATTGTCTCTCACCCTTCCATTTTACGATTCTGATTGTGAGTACCATAAAAGCTTATGATATTACGCTCGTTCTAAGTGTTCAAATAATCGAAAGTGATAATATTATGGGTATATCCACAAATTCGGTGATATATATAGCACTATCGCACGTTTGTGATAGAGGAGTGCATTTTACTACGCATATACACACGTCTACACGGAGCACTTAGGAGACTCGTAAAGTACACAGACAAGGAGGAATTTTAGACTTTTAGAATTTTTTAGACTTGCCTAGACGGACAACTTAAACGGGCTGTTTTCGTAATTGCGTTATGTTTACGATCTCTCTAATGGTATCTACTGACGAGATATATAATTCGAGATGCACAAAGGCTTGTACGATAGAAAGCATAAAATAAGGGACGATGTGAAAGAGAGCAGCCGCGTATGAGAAAAATATTTAACTTACTATTTTAGGTGTATTTTGTTTTGTGCTTAAGTTCTTGTAAGCATCAACTTGTTCTTGTTTAATATTTGATAAATGACAAAAGAATGAACCGATGCTCACACACGTATGAACGTGAAAATGGAACATGTTCTATGCGTCTTTGAAATACTAACGTCACATCTGAAGATCGTAAAGAATGTTTCGTGCACTCTCTAAACTTCTTGGAGTGAAATCTCAAAAAAGTTAAAATACTGCCACTATTAAAAAAGTGAAAAATTTGCACTCCTCTATCACTGGTATTTTAACTCCTTTGGAGAGTGAGATTTTACTTCAAGAAATTAAGAGAGCAATAAACATTTTTTGCGTACATTTTGATAAAAATTATATTGTGTGATTATTGTATTTTAATTGCGCTTTCACAAAGTAATTTACCAAAAATACAAAAAAGGATTTAATTTTGATAAATGCCATAGGCATGTGCCGCAATGGCGAGAAAGAATTAGATAGGACCTCGAAAACAATGATATATAATGTGATAGGTTACAAAAGGAACGGAATGAGAGGAAGAGAGAAAAAAAGAGAGAGAGTAATCATAAGGGAGAGGCAGCTGGGTTAACCTTCACCTGTCTTCTTAATTCTGATGTAATATAGATGACGTTTCCTGGTTCGAAAATGTCAGACGTCTACCTAACGAAGATATCGCGAGGCTAACAAATCCTAGGGTCCGCAATAATCTTATCGGATTGTTGATTCATCGTACATCAGACATTATGTTTCTTCTGTATAGCATTGTATAAAAGTGGTTTCGATAAAAGTGGAATTTCTAGACGATTTCCATTCCAAGGCTGGTTGAATCTTTTCCCCTTTTTCTCTTACAAAAGAAGTTATCGCGAACGTGTTATAACTATATGTATGTATATGGTTATCTAGTATATGTGGACTTTATTAAACTTACAATTAGTTGTGCAGTTCGGAAAAAACAATTATTGAAATTTATAATAAATATTATACTTACATTCCATTAATAATACGTTCTTAATTATTACCAAACTAACAAAGGAATACCGGAAATTTAAACAAATCTGACACTTTGGCAATACATAGAGAACATTCTACAATAAACTATTCTTTGTTGTTTAAAATTACTTTAAGAGAACAAAATCTTTGGAACTTGGCGAATTTTTTATTTTTGTTGTATCATTTGCCAAAAAAAAAAAGAAACAGAACATAATTTTACAGAGAAAACTTATTTTACTGAGTGATATATATCGATTTGAAAATTTATCGATTAGAGAGAGCATACAGTCACATGCTGTCAGCATGTAGTACATACTTAAACAAATTTAACATATATTTGGAATAAAATATTGACAGCTGTGGCTGTATGATCTTTATTTTGTTTGGTTAATATTCTAAGCCACGAAAAAAGATTTTTTAATTTATTGATTGTTTAAATAATTATAGAACTAACTAGAATAAGAATAGGAACGAAAGAAATAGTGTTGTATACGTTTTAACATTTGTTACAAAGAAAATCTTAAATATGTTAAAAGTCAATATAAATAAATATGAAACTGTTTTGCTAGATATCATTTATAAAATCTAGATTATAATCTTTAATTTTGAAGAATGTATTTTATAATTATTATTTCAACAAATATTAATAATAAAACTAAACCAATATGTGAATAAATACAAATAAATAGTTTGCTGTACATTTGTAATGAGATACGATGACGCATTACATTTTCATAGAAGTATTACTAATAACGAAGGTTTAACTTTGATCGTTTAGGAGGACACATCTTGACTTATTTATGTTATTTTATAATTATTATCCTCATTTTCAGCACATCCATTGTAAATGAGAAGCAGCGTTTCGTGAGGCGTAGCTATCATTTAACGCTTTATCAATGCGTCAGTTCGTTACCGCGAGCTCCATCCACCGCTTAATTAGCTGCGTTATCCCAGTGACACGTGTCGGATATTTCGAGCCGAACTGCACATCTGCAAAAATTAAGACAATAGATAGGTTGCAGCTGCTTGAAAAAGCGATTGACCGCAGGTCGTCTGCAACGAGAGCGGCAGAGAGGGTAAATAGACGACGAATCTATTTTATTAGCTTGCACCCCTCCAGTTAAAGCGGATACTTCGATTACCTTCAACTGTTTTCGTAAAATTTATGTCTGTCTCTCCGCGAGAGCAATTTTAGGCCCCGATCCCTCCATCACCTAATCTTCGTTCCGCTCTTATTTTCAGAGTACAATACAGCACGCGCCCGTTGCAACTGAATCATGGATGCCGCATTGTTCGGTAATCAAAATGATAATATTATGACCGTACACTGAGAAAAGTTTTGGTTGTAATTGTTATCGTAATAATAACGATAAAAAGTAACATTTAATAACGCATACCTCCATTCTTTGCATTTAACCAGCTTTGACTCCTGAAAGTTACACAAAATATTGGCTGTATTCAGCAGAAAAAGCGACTTTGCAATAATAAAATTCTTTAATCTTAGTTCCTCACTGGATCTAAATGTATAAATCGATCATATTGAAGAATTAGTTGCAAAGCTGATTTTTCTGTTGAATCACAGCTATTACTAGCTATAATACTACTGGTTCTCTCTTTTGTCTTCGAATCTCGAGACACATGTGGGGCATCCTTACAGAATGTAAGGTAAATGTACTAGTTAATGGACATGAACCAATTGTTGGACGAAGTGATAAAACATTTCAAATATAAAGCTTTCGATGGTGTGTACGATTTTAAATTAATTTGTAATTAAATTTTTATAAACAATAAATTTATTTAAAGTGTTGTATCATTAAAAGCTTAATATTTACAATTTTGTACCACTTGGTCCACCGAATTGGGTCTTATCTACTAACTGTCCACTAACTGATACATTTACCTTATAGTATAATAGTACTATATATGTATACCATGCTTCTCCCTTTGTCGCCGAATTTCAAGACGATTGTTATCGGGGCTCAATACCGCTCACGTGTCAAATTAACACAGTCCCGAAATGGAGGCGATGCGATTGGTTTGTCCGTAAAGATTTCAATCTCTCGGCCGTAACGAGTTGCGATATGCCTCGTTGCTTCTTCACACTCACCAATCCTTTGCCTCCGATCCAATATAGCGGGAGGATTCTCCGCTCGTCGCTTGGATCCGCGCTCTCTTTAAAAGCTAGTCAATCGTATACGATCGACGCCTGTAAGCCCGACGTGCCACGTCCCATTGTGCGACAGCTTATACACTACGTCGTTCAGCCGAACTTAACTTGCGCGATGCGATAGATATCGGGAATTATGCTTAGCTGCCCGGACGTCTGTTTATTGAATCAAAATATATATATGAGAAATGTACGCACGCTTAAACCGACGATGAAAAGCGCGCATATTGTGAACGGCAAACACACGCGAATGAAAGCAAAGTAATAGTGCGTTCATATACGCGAGTCTAACTGATTGTGAGATCTCTTCTACGTGGAATCCAACACTCCGAATTCCCGAAACGAGAGAAAAAAAAAATCGTCCTTTCTAACATTTCCGGCAATCTTTTCTCCAGAATGTCCTCGAATCTATTTGCCCGCGATAGCCAGTTCGCTGTGTGTCCTTATTTGGATCACTTCGAATGGAGACCCTCTACTATAATTCCACTCGGATTTTCCAAACAGATAGAGATCTGCCACGAACACGAATGAGAGAATCTGTAGACGCAGGTCGTAGTCTCTCGTATTATATTGCGTCACATTCTTGCATCCTTGTCTCGCGCGACTTATCTGCTCACTTTAGATTACATTCTAGTTTAAGATTTTACGATAAACGACATATAGAGAGAAAGAGAGAGAGTAGGTATGGCATGTATCACCCTCGGATAATCCATCCATTAGTCACCACGCGATTACGACATATTTCTAATATTTATCGCACGAAACGTTTTCAGACTTTTATTAGCCGGCTTGTATTGTTTTCTGCGATCACTCTCTTTTTTTCCTCTAGATTTTGGTCTTTTCGGCACGATCCACGACCTTTTATCCATGCAAACATCCCTGTTTGCCCGATAACCGTGGACTGCTCGAAACACCCCGAACGTGTCTTTCAGCAATGTCCTAGCAGAGGGTGCGCGTTTAAACTTCTCTTTGTCCGTGGACAAATATTATACATGAAAAAGCCCTTTTTGCCGATATATCTGGAAAAGATCACGTCTCGATAAACCCGAAGTGGCAAAGATTCACACCTATCTCGATAAGCCCGAAGTGGCAAGGATTCACACCTATCACTTTACGTATAGCAGCCAAGTAAAATAATAATACGAGACGGAGAGAATAACATTTTTATGCATTATTATCGTCAGCTTATAAACACAATGCATACGTATATTCGCATATTCGTGTGTTCATGTACGACTGAAATGTATCTACGTGGAATCCAACACCGAATTTTCAATGAGAAAAAAATTATACATGTAACGGATATAACACATCCGTATTAATGGGTGATCCGAAATTCGCGCATTCGGAAAGTGCAAAAACAAACAATTTTTTCCGTTACGAAAATTGCGTCCGACAAATAGTTTTTGCAAGAGAGCTTGTTGAAGTTAACGAATAAGCGTTCAGGGCCGGCGCGCGCGCCTCACTTTCGTCTATCTAGTGACTAGTATTCATAAATGATGTCTTTTAAGACGCTCATACGGATCTGTTAATTAGTTTACGACATCTTAAGATATCTTATCTTAAATAATCAAAACTATGAACAATATCGGCATTTAACCTTTTTCCATATTGTGTTGCATAAATAATGAAAATTAATGAAATAAATACTATGCCTTTATTTCTTACGTAATACATGAATATAAAATTGTCTGCTTGCATAATGATAATCTGAAAATAAAGACAAATATAAATAATAATATACTTCACGAGCGTTCTTTTAGTTCAAATATTATACAATTACGTGACAGTTAAATATTAAGTGTACAAATTAGTTCGGTCCATTTTTTGTGTTCAAAAATGCATTTATTTATTTCAAAACAAAATGAATAAACAGTTTAATTAAAGTATTGTGTCCATCGCTGGCTACTACTTGATTCCATCTCTTAGGCAATTTTCGAATTCCATCTCGAAAAAATGACTCGTTTTTGGAGGCAATCATCTTTTGGAAAACGGACCGAACTAATTTGTACTCCCATAGTATCATTAAACTTAAAGAATAAACTTAAATTTACTGATCAAGCGAGTACAATTGTAACAGTGATTAAAAGTAAAGTAAAATCGTCCGGCTAAAGCTACAATAATAAAGCAGACAACAATTCGTAAGTACCTATGATGTAGGAAGATGTTCTCAGGTTTTAATAATGCACTCAGTAGCAAAATTAAATTAATTTTGAAATTAATACTTAATTAATTAAAAAATAAATTAATAAATTAATTAAATTAATAAATAAAATAAATAATAAATAAATAGTGTCACACACACAGTTCAAAGTGAACATACATAAAGTGTATGCAACTTTCAGCCGATTTTCAAATCGCATCCGCCTTCCGCTGTCCCCCTTACTTCACCGCACCGCACGCAGTCCAAATGCCGCACGACGGTCGAGAAAAATATTACCCCTCCGGGAAAAATATTACCTCGCACGAAATTCTAGAGATCCGGATTCGACTCCCGGCCGAGGTAATATTTTTCGCAATAAAAAATTAATTATTTACAGTTTTTAAATAGATATTCAACGTTAGTAAGATCGATATATAAGATGCGTAAACAGCATCAATAATTGTTAAATTGTTAATCAATTTAACTCGTGATATTATTGCAGTAGTTTATTAGTGTTGCGTTTCAAGTCTGAAAGAATTTCGGCGCGCGCAATCAAAAGATTATTATACATTCGTAATTATATATGTATTATTGGAAAATGTTTCAGACAAAACATGCAGTATTTGATAATTATACTAGGCAATATCTGTGTGACCTCGAAATGAAACCCTAAAAATAATGGTCTCGAAGAATATTAGGTAATAAATGAGATTTTTCCAAAATATTATGATAATGTCAAGTTAAATCTTTAGGTCGGAAGGTAAAAGACTTGTCTGCACGTTAAAAGGTTAAATTTATCTATAGGCACCACGGGAGGTTGCTTCGACATTTTGCCCATTTTTGATCCTGAAAAAAGCAACGAGAACTCAGTTGAGTCTGCGAACGCGACCATTAATATTATGAACGGATAAACCTTGATTTAATGTTAGAGAAGCAATATTAACATTTATTAGCTTCTTAAGACCAGCTTAGTTAACCAATTTATTTAGATCATCAAAACAAAACAGAGAACATACAGCCACAGCGCTAATTATAACGAGCGAATGTACTTTATTGAAATTAAACAGTAAATTTGTCTATACGTTTCGGTCTACTTTAGACCATCATCAGTAAAAATCATTACAATTACAAATATTCAAAAGTCATACAATCATCGCAAGAGTATACATTTACACAATCCGCCGTTCTCGCATTTTTTTATGTAATAAAATGTTATTACGTGTTTGTTCCTTTCGTCGATCGAAATTGGCGATCCTATTGTATCAGTGAATTCACTGATATCATTTTGGTTCATTTAGTTCTGACCCATAACTAGCGCTGTGGCTGTATGCTTTTTGTTTCGTTTTGATTTTATATTCTAAGCCACACAACATATATTATTTAATTTATTTAGGATCAGGGTCCTTTTTTAAACGTATTTAATTATATTACAGCTGTAATAAACGTTTCAATACCTCTTATGTGAATATTTTTTTACGCAGTATTACAAAAACGCTAATTTATTTTCGGGTTATTTGTAACTTACGCCCGTCTTGATTTTCGAGGCATTGTTACAATTCTAACAAAAAAAAAAACGTTTTCTATTCATAAAGAATTCAACTGGGAGGTCATCAATAATTTGGGACATTCAATGTGGTCGGTATAGACCTAAAAGGGCTAAGATATTTATGGGTTAACTGAACTCTGACTATACAAGTTTCTTTTTATCTTCAAACGTAGGTTGAAATAAAATTAAATTATTATGCTTTACAATAATGATCAATAAGTTATATTGTAGGTTTATTGAAATATTTTCCACTTTACTTAAGTATAATGTCCCTCAAAGTGTAGTCGACAAAAGCGTTATTTGCATTAATTACGTATGGTGACAAAACATAATATAGTGTAGCACCGAAGTGTTAATATATGTACTTATACGAATTTGAAAACTGTGATAATAATAATAGAATTGTTGTACTCAATTAATTAATTAGCAATTTTCTAATAGCATAATAGTTTATTTAATAATTAATGAGTAATAATTAATAAATAATACAAAGATATAATACAAAAAGTAGTATGCATATAAAAAGATAATATATATAATATAATATAATATATATATAAAAATACACACTAATAACTTGTATCGGCTCATATTGATATTTTATTAATTTCTTTTTAATATAATATCATTTTTATGATATGATTTTTTTCGGATATTACTTACTTTTTAGAGTACAAATTTATCATAAATATATATAAAAAAATTATTTAAAAGTATGTGGTAGGGAAGGGGAGGAGGGGGTACGGGTCAAAGTTGATGGAGGTGTAAGTGAGAGGTGAGACAGGAGAGAGATGCACATGACTGCGGACAGAGAAAGAGAAGGAGACGTTATTTCATTTCTCATAAGAATCATCAATTTTCGACTGCTTGGTATCGATCATAAAACTTTTTCCCTAAGATGAAAAATGAAAAGTGAAAAATTTCTCCATTAACTTCAATGGTAAACATTTTCACTTTTCACTTTTCATCCTAGCGAAAAAGGGTTTCATGATCGATACCCTTGTATGTCCAGAACAAATTCTCGTGGCGGTGCCGCCTTTCTAGACATATAACGTGCGATTAAAAATTTTTAATATTTTAGTTATGCACCCCCGAGAAATGGACTTTGGTGGCTCGGGATAAGAGACTTGTAATGTCTTTCAGTTTTTGAATATGACACTACCGCGTCTCCTGATATGATAGGCATAAAGAAATATAGTACAATATAAAGTATATATCAAATTTATGAATTGAAACATTCGTTCACGTTTCTGTACTTACTAAAATAGATACGACCATTTCTAAACATCGTTGTGTTTACACTGACTAAATACGGAACTTTTCGCATGGACGCATATCAATAAAACAGTCGCAATCCCTTGTAATCCTTCCAAAGAGTCGTCGTCGCTTCCTGTCGTCACGCGTATGCCCTAAGGAAACCCTTTCACGCGGTCGAGCGCTTTTTCTTCGGAACGTCGGCGAAACGAATCAACGAGATTTTCATTGCAACCCCTACGACTCCCTCTAGACCGCGTCTATTATTGCCGATGTAATCGAGTCGGAAGAAAAGACTGCCCCGCAACCCCTTTGAGTTTCTACCGGGTCGTATGCGAGGAAGAATCGTGTTTTGGCAGGCCGTAATAATGTCGATGCAGGAGTTTTCTTTTGACGAGCTACCATAGGTAGCGTTAATGGAAGCTGCCGCGATATTCGAAGGTGGTAGCTCGTGAAATGCGATCAGGATTTGACCCCCCCCCCCCCCCCCCCCCCCCCCCCCCCCCCCACCCTCAGTCACCGCGCTGGATTTATCCTTAATCCGCCTACGCTGAGTGGACACCGCCACCAGGACACAAAATATCGAAGAGATTTCTCTCTTTTTCTTACTATTTTTCTCGCTGCTTCAGTTAGTTTGGTACTTTTGTACTATTGTATATACATGTGATTCTTGGATGCAGACAGTAGAGGCATATTTGCCACGCGTCATTATACCTGACGTGCGGTCGAGTTTCTTGATTGTCATCCCTGGCGCTGCACATTCCTTAATAATTGCTGAGATGTTAGAGAAATTAAAGTGCGAGCGGTTCAGATATTTTATGAGAATAAGTTGAATTAAGGCTCCGTAGTCTCTCATCTAATACCTGATACAGACATTTGGTGAAAAAAGATTTTAATAATTCGCGAACGAGACTTTCTACCGATGGCAGCGGTGGACACAGGTTCTCCAGGCGGATTGTCGCCGAAGTTTATATTACATGTATTCGAAATTTCCTATCTCGTGGAATCTTAACTTTCTGGGCCTCTTGAAAAGTACCGTATACGAAAAACTAGGAAAATTCTATAGTATACGTTACGTATATAGTATTTTAAAAAATTAGGGAAATACTCTATTATACGTAATGTATACTGTAGAATTTTTCTAGTTTTTCGTATACGGTTTTTTTTTCAAGAATAGAGGTCTTATATTCTTGTATATACATATTTATGTGGTACATTAGCCACTATGTTCTCATTTTTCAAAAATGAATCATTATACCAAACGTATTTTTCTTCATGTTTTTAATCTAATTTTTTGTCGCCAAAATATTAAAAGAAATTTTTTCAAAGATTCAACGATTGTATAAATATATATTTTATCTTTTATTTTATCTTGTATGGATTTTACAAGAAAATGCAGCACCGTCACGACCCTCTAGTGAAGGTGTCTTGTACTGTTCGCGAGTAAACTCTCAATTACATTTAAAAAAGAAGTTTTTAGGTAATTTAAAGTGTGTAAAAGATTAATTCAAAATAATTACTTTTAAAAATCTTAACTCCATTTAAAGCAAATTTTCTCAAGGGAATAATTGTAACAAAATTTTTTATTTGTATCACACTGAATGTCTCGTCTGACGAAAGTCTTATCTGGTTTAATCTCAGTTGGTAGATAGATCTTTGATATCCATCAGATATCTTTAACTGCGAAATTCTTACAGTATGTATAAAATATTCGTTATCCATTAAAAACAGCGTACGTCACTGATCAAAGAGACTTTTCTCACGAATGTAAATGTTTGATTTATAAATTATTAATTAAGAAAAACTTAGTGTTCCTAAAAAACATCGTACAATTCATGTTTATACAACAATTACAAGAACCATTTAACATCTCTATTGTATGACGATTTGCCTTTTTGAACTTTTTCAAATTTAATAAAAAATTGACCGTTATTTTCAGCGCTCAGCGAGAGATCAGTTTTTCGCGTGGGAAAAGACTTGAAAGGATTAGGTTGAAATAGTTTCCATTTTAACACAGAACGATCATTACTCTTTTTTTTGTCATTATGCCCTCCTTTTCAGCTGAAACCTGTTGCATGATTTATCTGTTTTTTTTTTCATATCGAAGAAAAAATGAACCATGTAAGAAATTTGGTTAAAAAGAACAGATCCATTATTATCAGCCTATCTGTTACAGACAACAAAACGTTTATTTCAATTTTCAACATTAAATTAGAGAAATCATAGCAAATAGATGTATTTACGCATCGTTTTTTTTTCCATCAATCCAATGATCTGGTAATAAATTTTGGTAGATAAAATGGTCTGTCTCATAAATGTTTTATGAGTTCACAAATATATAAATATGATAATATTCATGTTTAAACTCGTTCAACAATCTATCGATCTTTAGAGAAACGAAACAGTCGTGCATCAATGAACAAATAGTAAGATAAACAATGTTTACACAAAAAGATAGGAACAAAAGTACTGACACGAGGAAGATGACTGAAGTAGTAACGTTTATTTCAGGGAAGTGAAAAAAACTATTTTTGTCAATTTTTAATTAGTTTGCCTAAAGATTAGTGACATATAATGATAGCGTTTCGTTTGTGGTAATTCAAAAGGTGATCGAATGTCTTGAATACTCGCTTTTCGTCGATTTCTGATAATGAATGGAACTACTATGCTGTTATATAAAAATCGAAACTTGACCAAACTGCATACGAGTTATGGTCGTAACATCTGCCATGAAGCCAACAGTCCGACCACATTTGCGCAACTGTCGCTTTGGCGTTTAGATCACGAGACAGGAAAATCATTTAGATTCCCGATGATAATTATCAATGATCGATGCTGATGATAATATATATCTTTACGACTCGGACATACAGCAACTCCGTAACATATGACGCTTTCTCTGTCGATTACACGGCACAATAGAAACGACGGTGACAGAGTTCGTCGGGATTATCGAACACTTTTTATGCAAATGTCTCTGTGGTCTCTTCATTTATTATGATATTTTTTTCTTATTCCACAATAACTTGTGTCTACGTTATATTTTAATTATAAGAAGAAAGAACGTGACAACAAAAGTGTAGATTGGTCATAAGAGCTCCCAGCGAGAAGGGCTGAAAATGTACGATAGATGTCTAATGGTGTCATTTGAGATCATAATGGACAGTGCCGAGGATAAAGACCTATTTTCACTGCTAAAAGACAGTGAGTGAAGAGTAGCGATAAATGCATTACAACACACTCTGTAATAACAAGTAAAAACGATTCTATTATCGTGTACAGTTGTGAACATCGGCTACGACTGTTTCTTTATCTTCCTTTCATGACCGAGAAAAATCGGCATCTCGGTGGGTCAAATGTCAAACAACGCGAAGCGAGATCTGCGTAACACTCTGACAAGTGGTCTCCAATTTTCCATTTCCACGCGATCTCCCTGCTTACAACGCTGGTCGAATATTTTCTTTCAAATATGGTTTCCATCATGACGAAACGTGTGAGAATAAAGATACGTCTTGACTTCCTGCGTGTCGGGCTTCCACCGTTTTCTCAGTTTTTAGAGCAATACACGGCCAAGTTCTTCGCCGCTGAATATTCTTGAACTTTCCTTCTTTCCTCTCTCTACTTTTTTGTCTTCCTCAAACTGTCGTTAAAGAAATTAGATCTGTGTCGGATTTCAACCATGCGAACATCCGGTGGCTATACGAAGAGTTACGCTCAGCTTGCCCTATCTTCTGCGGTTGCATGAATACCGGGAATATCGATATCTCGTTTGATGAATATAAAAGATGAATTATATTGTATAATGTATAAATTACTAACAAACTGATTAGCTAATTTACTTAAAGTATCACAGTCTTGCTATATTCGCTGCGACAGCAAAAATGTATAGCTAGTACTACACCCTGTCAGCCTTAATTACAGCTATTTAGCAGAAAATATATATTATTTTGCTGGACTTGTACCTTTTTTTATTTACTTAGCTGTATTAAGGCCCATAACTAGACCAGGATAATTAACAAAAAGATAAGAAATAGGATCAAAACATGAAGAAGCATTTTTAACATAATAGTACATGATGAAAACCAATTATAATCGAAATATGTTACAAAATTATCAGGATGCAATGACAGTTGTTGGTAAATTTGGAAAACCTGATTTTTTTATTACAATGACATGTAATCCTAATTGACGAGAAATTTTACGAAAATCTTTTCCCCTTTCAACTGGCATCTGATAGACCGGATATTTGTGCACGAGTTTTCAATATTAAAAAAGATTATTTAATTGATTTAATTGTTAAACAAAATTTTTTCGGAGAGGTTGCAGCTTACGTTTATGTAATTGAATTTCAAAAACGCGGTCTACCACATATTCATATATTAATTACAATGAAACAAAATTATAAACTAACAACAGAAGATATTGTTGATAAATATATATCTGCAGAAATTCCAGATCCGCAAAAAAACTTACGTTTACATGAGATAGTCATGAGATACATATGATTCACGGACCATGTGGTGATTGGTGTTTGAATGATGGAAAATGTACTAAAAATTTTCCAAAAAATTTTAAATATGAAACAATAATGGATGCTTATCCATCTTATCGTCGCGTCGTCGGAATACTGGTAGAACTTACGAACGTCCCGGAAAATATGTCGTGGATAATCGATATGTTGTCCCATATTGTCCTAAATTATCAATGATTTTCAATTGTCATATTAACGTAGAAATTGTTTCAAGTATTAAATCTGTAAAATATCTATACAAATATATATATATAAAGGTCATGATGTAGCAGCGATAACTTTAGATTCTTCTTTAAAAAGAAGAGCACAATGGAAAAGGATGTGCTAGTTATAATAAACAAGAGATACAAGCCAATAAATACAATAATAAATTTTTTAATAAGGATATATTGAAAACATGTAAATAGAGCTGCGAAACAAATACATTTAATAACAAAATTTAAATTTTAAACAAAACTAACATTTCTATCTCATTTTAGTTGTTATAATGTCGGAGAAAATTAAAATTATAACTAAAGTAAAAGGTTACTTGTAACTTGATGTATATGCAGCTAATTCTTGTGTGATATTTTTTCGAGAACAACAAGCAATAAGTATCACGTATAAGTTACAAGTAACCTCTTTCTTTAGTATGCGTTATAGTTATTACTTGAGGATTTGTGTTCTGTCTAGTAAAAGCGTGGCAAGCCTATCTCGAAAAATGGCTTATTAGCCTTAAATTTATATTGATTGTATTTAGTAGGATTATGGCCAAAATGCAATTATATTAATTAAGGAGTCTAGTCATCAGTTGCGTCTATAATAGACTGACACCTCCGAGGCATACTTTCCACTACAGTCTGTCTAGTAAGAGCGTAGCAAAGCTTATCCACAGTCGAATAAAGATATATTCTGAATTTTTATTTTCGCCGATAGGAGTTACCTTTGTGCTGCATGCATTATAAGTAAAGTATCTGTTGTTGCTTGAATTGTGTTGGAATAAACGATTTTCAAAATAAGTGCTGTCTACGCGTTTCATTTCGAAACAGGCTTTATCTCTTTACTGACAACCTGAATGCTGAGAAAATGTTAAAAATATATTCCGAAAAGCTTTGATTCTGCCCAACGATGGTTTATCAGTAAAGATAAAGATTGGTTACTCCAGGAGGATAATTGCGTACTTACAGTACGCAACGTACTGTAGATATATGTACCTATATCTATATATTTTTAAAAATAAATTTTATCTTTGAAATATGACTACCGATTACTTTTGGATTTTCAACACAATCAATATCTGAAATATTAACAATCTTCTCAAATTTGATAAGAAACATCTTAAAATCTGTAAAGAACTTACTGCAAAAAATATTACCTCTCAGGATACTTTTCGCAATAAGTTCTTTATAAGTTTTAAAATTATACCAGAAGATTTGCGGGGGTTATCGCCATGTTTTTCTCCATTTTTAATGCCGACGTTTCGTGAATCATGCCGTTCACTTCATCAGAGTGAGGGGTGCACTGATACTAAAGGTTTCAAAATGTTCATAGAATTGGAAACAAATTCTAGAATTGGAGAGAGATGAGGAATAAGTTGAATTTTGCTTAAGAGTTAACCGTGAATTGTAGAACTGAGCCTAAGTAGAACAAGAGTAGCAAACTTACTTTACATATATAATTTCATAATATTAGTTCGGTTATCCGCTCATCTGTCTGTCTGTAAGGTTTCTTAAAAACGGCTCAGCTTTTTCACAAATTTTGTTTTCGGTAATAAACTTAATATTTAAAGACCTTAGCCTCTACCGAGATAAAGTATGGATAAAACCTTAATTCTAAGGAGGTTAAAGATTAAGGTCAATTTTAACAAACTTCTGCAAATAATTATAGGTTAATTATTTTTTTTTACGTAGAGATGCAGTCAAGTAGGTCACGTGTTTATCACGACGTTTATGAAGTAACTTATTACCCTACGAATATCAATTTTCTAACAGTCTTTTCACAGGAGCCATAGCCTGTCCTACGGAAACGCCACAATCGCGAGCTTCTTCTTCGAGAGACTCGTCTTATGATTTTTCGCGCTAAGGCGATGATATTTCACCGAGTGGTTGAATGGCTGGTGGCTCCTGTCGTAAATGTAAAGATCAAGTGAGCGAGATTGTCCCCTTTTGCCTTCGCCTCGCAAATTCTCACTCTAATCTGTGAGTAATTGTCCTGGCACAAAGGCGAACGGTGCTGAGGCTCGGTGACCTGCCCTCCTACCAACAACGTTCCTTTTCCTTTCAATGCATTTTTTTTACTTTAGCGATGAGCTCCGACACCCACCCCAACGATTAATCTTCAATTATAGCGCCGCTGACAGTCGCACTCGTAACACTTTTATGACCGTCCAGAAATGCTCGGGAAATTCAAAATTATGTATGGCAATGTATGAGACTTTTCCGAATGAGAGCGGAATGATAAAGGTGGCGTGCGTAATTCTTTAGTGTATAACACTATTTAAATCTCTGTATAGAATAAGCGACACTTTTAGCAGAAATATTTAATCAACACTTTGACTGCCACGTTTATTTAATTGGATATAGGTACATCGTATCTATCTAAGTATATAGCCACGCGCGCGCGTATCAGTTTGAATATACACGCACACTTTCTACTTATTATCATTTCTATGTATTATATAAATTACATATAAATAGTAATGTGCGCGAAAATGTTTTGTATTCATTTTATATGGTACATCGTAAATTACATACTCTGGATTTATAATTTACAAATTACAATTACTATGGACAATTTACTTAAATTACTTATAATACAAAACTGTATATATTTTAATTAATACATTTATATATCTAATACATTAATAAAAAAATAATTTCCGCGTTAATATTTCTCTGACTGCAGAAATCACAAAAATGTTGATTCTGTTAAGCAAAGGGTATTATTTCGAGGCCTACCTTTAACAAAAAAGGCTCCAGCGACGATCGGGTCACGAATGGTTGGAGCGAAGGATCGTGGCAAAGCAGGTATTGGTTTTTGAGAAGATGTCATTTGTATCGAGCGAAAATATGTGGCATCCGACGCGAGGATATTGATGTGCATCAGGAGGGGTTGTCATTGTTGCACCGCCACCCCCTCGAGGCACGCTCATCCGGCGCAGCCTCGGGGTTCTTCTCGTTCCTTCTCGCGGGAACGAAAGAATTGCACTTGATATATTGGAACTTTTGTACCCTCTCTGAACGTAGCTCCACGCAACAGCAGCCGGCGTATCCTTTTATACACGCTTCGAAGGATCGCGATCGTCGGATAACTCACCTGCCCGCCCCCGAACTTCAGGGAAGTCGACGCTTCGCCAAAAAGTTCGACAGCGAATTAAGTTTACATCGTAAAAAAAGCGTAACTGCGTTTCTTCTTTTGTCCGACGAATGGAACGCGGCGATTTTAGAGAGACGCGAGATACTATTAGTTGAAGTTCAGTAGCACGCGAGATAGGGAATAAAGGAAATTCAAGATGGAAAATAGTCATTAGATATAGACCACCGCGGTAGTTCCCGCTTTTGCTTTTCCTCCTCGAATCATAATTCCACTCGTCTTCGCTTTATCTTCGGCGGTCGGCAAAGAGATAGAGACAATAGCGAAAAAGATCGCCACGTGACTAGTCAAAATGCCGGCGCGTGAAAAAAAAAAAAAGAAAGGTAGGCGAAGGCGGGGGCGCGATGAGAGAGAACTGTAAATCATTTCTAAGATCATTACGGCTTGTTCTCTCGTTCACTCCTCCCGTGCGTTATAGTGGCGGCGTTCGATGAAACGAAGGCAACAACGGCGGTTTTTGCGACGAGTGCTTTAACGCTGGCATAAAACGCATCGTTAACCGTCGGGGGAGAACAACCGAGGGAGAGAGAGAGAGAGAGAGAGAGAGAGAGAGAGAGAGAGAGAGAGAGAGAGCCACCGCCCTTTCCGCCACAGTCTTTACATGGCGCTCACTCACCCCTGCTGGACGTTGGCCTAATAACTCTCGGCGGCAATGATGGATGTTACTTTGGCGGCTATGTCTCAAGGCGTTATTATGAGGTGGTTTCGCGAGTCGACGGAAAACTGTGGAGTCATTCGCGAAGCTCAACGGGAGCCGATCTTAACGTAGCCTCACGGCCGACATATGGCGCCCGCGGCACCCCGCAATGCGGAATATAATTGATTCTCGCTCCTCCCTTATTCCGCTTAAAAACCATCGCCGCGAAGGGTCTCGTGAATGTGGAATCGGAATAAAAAATTTGTTTTATAGTTTTATAAAATAGTAGCAGATCGAGACCAATTCTGCCAATAAAGACGTTCATCCATTCTAAGTCATATCACAAGCCGTATTTAGCATTGCTTAATTCTTTATATATGTATATGATATGATTAATTTCTATATATGACTTTTGTGATTATAGATATTATGTACTTGTGGATACTCCTTATTTCTTTGTAGATAGAAAAATACGATAAATGCATTGTATCTTCTATACTTCGTTGTACGCGTTACATCAATATATTGCTCAATGTCGGCTGTTTTATGAATTCATTAGCAGGAATTACATTTATAAAATGTAATAAATCGATTAATTTTATAAATTTAATTGATCCAGCTAGAAAGAGAAAAAGCATTACGTTTATAAAATAATCTGATGACATACTGACTAATATATGTCACGCAATGTCGTTTTAACTTACAGGTTATATAATTAACTTGTAAAAATAGTAAGACGATGTAAGCTATGTGAGAATAGGGTGCTTGATTGATTTTTTGTGATTTTATAATATTTCAACGTGTGATTTCAAACAATTTTGTGTGATTTATTATATAATTTCATGCTTAATTACATGACTTTAATTTGATTTCTTAAAGATTTGATATTGAAATAAAATTAATTGAGTTTAATTCTAATTTCAAATTGATTTTAATAATAATGCTTGACTGATTCCATGAGTGAGGAACTATGTATATATTGGAGGAAAAATGATAATATTACCTTTTATTTGTAAGTACTCCCTTAACAATTAATATGATCATTTTCATAAAAAAGTTTTATTAAAATTACTCTATTTCCACGTTTTAGAATACTCAATTTGCAGCAAAATTTTAGTATAATTTTAGTAAAATTAATTTAATTTAAAAACGTTGCATATATTTTTTATATTTTCTGCAAATGTTTTTTATAAATTCTTTATGAATTGGTTGTTAATGAACTTTTATCAATTGGTTGTTTTAGACATTGCACCCGTGTTTGCACAATAGTTTCATTCTCACCGAAGGATATAGAAGATATTATAATAGGAGCTTTCTAACAAGAGAGACACAGATGACACAGTGTAACACATTGAAGCATTACATCTTTGTTGTTTGCCAATGTTAAATAAAAATTAAGTAATCACTGTGTCTCGCGCTTGTTAGAAAGCTCTCATTATATCCTCTTACTTTTAACTCGATTCCCTGATTTTAGTTACAAAGCGTATCCAGATATTTAAGATCTATATTCGCGATTCACGAATACTTAATACTTTCACCAATAAAGGTAAAGATTAAAAAAGCTAAATAAAAAGTGATATATCTACCTTGATATTTCTTTATTTAATTATTTTAATTCACTTTTATCTATTTATCTTATATACCTTTCGATTAGTGATAGATTCTGCTGTAAATTCACCGATTCGTCATTGAGGAGCATATATATATATATATATATATATTCCTCAAGTGTGACGATATTTCTCGAAGAGAGGGGAAATCGTGACGCATGAAGATTTTGAAGGATTCGACAATGCGCGATGCAGCTGGCTCCGGAAGCCGTGTTAGCCGTGTGGGTGCGTGCAGATCGAGTGAACGACATGCGTGACGGGACGGAATAAATAAAAATGCGCGTCTCGAGATTCCTCGCGGCGCGAGAAACGCGGTATTGTGGCGCGTGGCGGGATTCACGTGTGCTCGATTCATCGCGTTTTCTTTTTCCTCGAGGAGGTTTGCTGAGACTTCTCTTCAACTCAGATCGGGTCGATTCGTTGAGCCGCAATGAAGGATTGCTTGACTTTGCCGTTAGAAAAGGTGAATGTGAGGTACACTATCGCGTAACTGAGCATAACGTGACTTTTAAATCTAACTAGAAAAATTGAAGAATTAGAATATGTCATAATCGCACAAATAATTGATAAGATCTCTAATAATTTTATTTCAGCAAACAAATATTTATTTTGTTTATCACACGTAAAACGTTTAAACCTAGTAAAATAAAAAATTTGGTAATTTTATTATATGCCAGGTTGATTGATAAGTCCTTAGAATGAAAATAAAAAAAAACATTTGTATAAAAAAAAAACAATTGCATAACTTTCACTTGTATTAATTTTTCTATTTCGTAGAACCTTATTCTGGATTGCTATATCTTTTAAAAATTATTTATTGGAAAGGAAAGTACCTCAAACAAAAACAATATACCTATTTTATTCACACAGAAACCATTCCCTTATGAGATTCCTATGCGCTTATTCAACTCGAGACAAAGACCGTTCTTTTATCATTTTTCGTGTTATCAAGTTTCAGAACTAATCTTATTTGAATATATGATATGTAAGTATAGTAAAAAGACTTTATCAGTTTGAACTTGGATCTTAATGCTTAAATAATACTTCGGTGTTAATATATACACACACATATATATATATATATCTAGTTCTAAACTGAAATTATTTTTAGTTTTTAAATGTAATCTTAAACCGAACTGGAGTAGTAACGTCACAAATTAAAATGCAGTTTAATAATATTAATGCTGTGCATCCTAAAGATTTAATATTAATAAACATATTAAAACATTCTGAATAATTTTTGCAAAATGTATCACCTCAACCAAGATTTAAACCCGGACCTCCCTATATGTTCGTGACAGGTATCTTAACCAATTCGACCACTGAGGCTGTAGTAATACTCGTATTTTGTTGCAGTAACTAAAACAAGTAAAGAAACGTTTGTTATATATATTTACTCTAGAAAATTTAATTTATTTTTTTAAATATAAGGTTATATTATACATATAATATATATACAGAGTGTTTCAAACTTTTTGACACACCGCTTGTTGTTCAAGTAGAGCAGACTGAGTCCAAAGTAGTTCACTACTATTTTGCAATTTAAACAATTTTTTAAGTTATTTAATGAGTAGAATATCTAAAATCGACGCATAAAACAACTTTAAGAGATATCTCTTTAAGAGTTTTTTAAGATTACAAAAAGCTTTGTTGAAAGTTGTATCTTATGCATCGATTTTACCAGCCTATTCGATAATGTTTAGAAATTTAACTTGATCATGTATACATAAAAATTTATTTACGGATACGTTAAATTGACTAGAGTTCAAGATATACTTTTGGCTTATTGAAATACAGAATAAGGAACGCGAAACAAACGATTCTGGGACAATAAGGTTTGTCGCGCGGCGCGAAAGTCACGGTGCTCGATCCTGCATGAAATCACGAGACTCGAGGAAACGAGAAACGAATTTAATCCGACTCGTCGAGGAGTGGGGCCGACTCTCGAGAGCAGATGCGTATCCCGGAAAGATCTAAGATTCCAGATATCCCGCCAATTTCTCCTGCGGGTTGTCAATATCTGTAAGGACCACGACAATGACTGAGGGATAGAAGCGGTCTCTAAGATACTCGCTCAAGCTGAACAATAACATATTGCAGAATCTCCGGGGCACCTACGTGCGTGTGCGTGTAAACACGCTCCCTCGGACGCGCCGCGAGGGTGGTACGAGCGACGGGTTCCTTGCCTATGTGTACGTGACGCTCGCGTATATATCTCTTTCCGCTCGAGCACCACCAAGTAACCGTCGCACATGACGAAGGAACGAGGATGGAACACCCTCTCGAGTTTCGCTACGTACGAGTGGATTACGGCATCCGCGGAGTTACGAAGCGGCTTTCATTTCTTTTTAGCAGTCCGCGTACAGACTCGATCGCCGTGACTGTGTTTCTTATGAGGGAGCGACTATGAAACACATATCGACTTTCAATGCACTTACCGAATTAACTGAATATTCTCTCTTTTTTTAAGTAAATAATTAAAAATAACTACACGCTTGAAGTTGAAATTGAAGTAATGCTGGGAATAAAATTTAACTACCCGGTAATTAATCTTTATCTTTTTTACTACCTGTTTTCGATACGACCTCCACGGAAGTGAATTTTCGCACAATATAATTCAAGTTATTTTTTGTATTTTCTGTTCGACAAGGACGACAACGTGTTTCAAATGAAAATAATGGCATTTATATATGACATTTTAAGATACATGTATGTTTTTTAAAATACACACAAACAAAAAGATTGCTGTGACGCAACTTATCTAGTAGAATGCCATGGTTTAAAATATATAGGATCTGTGTCACTTTTTGTGTTGTTCTCGAATCACGCAGTATATTGCATAAAACTGTTGAACAGTTCACTCCAGTTTTACGTAACTTGCAGATTTACGGCCTGTACGCGTTAAGGGTGCTGTCATTCGCTGGCAAAGAGAAAGTCCTTGCACGAAATTGCACGCTCAGAATCTGTAGCCAGCCAACACCGTCAGGATCCCCTAAATCACGCTCGGAAAATTTACGGCATTGCTCTAGTTTTGTTCACGGAAAATTGGTCTGTACCCGCATTCCTTGTTTGCCAAACATCATCTCCCTATGGGGGTGGAACCAAGGGCAAGATATCTTCAAGCGAAGAAAACGTGATTTTTGTCTAAAATAAAGATTCCGTTTTGTCAGGAACTATCGCCGCATGAGAAATATCGTTGTAGTCACAGATTTATAAAGGAAATATATAGAATCAAGTATTTACAATACATATATACATTTTTTATACGGTATTATCGTATGCACCAAAAAAGTATCATTTTTGTTTTGGTACCAAAATGTACTCTAAGCAATTCGCAATTTTGTGCTAAAATTATATCAACAATGTAAATATATTTCGGGAGCAAGGATACGCAATGGACTTTTTTCAAGAAATCGTTAAGATCGCGTTCTCGACTCTTCCTCCTATGCGCGCGATGGAGTAACGAGGATCTTGTCAGGGGATGGTCGAGAATGTCAGGGATGGCGAGAAGGAAGGCGCGGAAGAAAAGGAGAAGATTGTTGCAAAGAAAGAAGCCGAGAGTTTAATGATATTCCTGATTACGGCGGCACGTAGAAAGAGAAAAAGAACACGGAGAGCGAGAGGGAGAGAGGGAGGGAGGGAGGGAGGGAGAAAGACGGAAGGTAAAGGAGAGCAGAGATGGTGCGGCAGTGGAGAAAGGGGTGGAAGAGCGAGCTGGGAGACTGCTCCACCTTACCGTGTCAACCCTGTATTCATCCGAACCAACTCGCCCTTCTTCTACCCGCGTTCAACCCCGTCGTCCCCGTGGCTTCTCGCATAAAAAGTATTGATCTGAGCTTCTTCTTGGCTCGTGAGGCTCACGAGAGCCGAGAGGGTTGAATCTACCCTAACTGCTTGCCCTGCCTTTATATTCATCATCCCTCTAGCGCCGAATGCGGCGGCGACGACGGCGGTGGTTCTATCTTCTAAGGGCGGTCGGACCTTCTTCCTTTCTCTCTCTCTCTCTTACCACCCTACAGTTGCTCCTGCAGCTACCCCTGTGACACTCTCATTCCTCCTATACCTTCCGAGAAATCCAAGTTGCGTTTCGGGAGAGAAGCTATTTTTTATGCGGTTCTCTACGTCTCGAATGCCAATGAGTTCCTTCTGCTCTTCTCTTGCCGTATCGTCTAACGCATCCTCGAACTTTAATTAGCATCTGAGACGAGAAGCTTGTTGTACTGGTTTTTAGATGAATTTACTTGTAATAGTGTAAAAAAGAAATGTCTATAGAAAGAGAGTCCCGTTTAGCACAAATTTATTTCTGCCAGTACTTTTAGGGAAAAAAAAAAATTGAAAAACGCATTTTTACTCAAATTAGAAACAAAATAAATGGATAAAAGACTAAATGGAAAGTCAATTCGATTTCACTACGATGAGAAGATGTCAGAGATTTTAAGAATCAAAGAGCAAACAATAATTATAGAATCTACAGAGAGTGCATTTGCCTAATTTGTTTTCGTTAATTCTTTCTTTTTCTCTTCTGCGAACAAACTCGATTACTGTAAATTTTCATTTATGCTTGGCGATATTTCAAATTTTATCGATTTTGTGATGGCAGTTGCATTCAACTAATGCTTTCTAAGACAAAAGTTACATTTTAAATACAGTTACATCATTTAAAAAGATATTGTTTTATTTTTTATATATTATATAATATATAACATTTGTATATTCTTAATAGAGAATATACTTTTTACTCTCTATACTTTGTATAAATATTATTCAAAACGTTTATTATAAAAGATTGTTAAGAATTTCGTGCAGTCTGACCTTCCGTTCCTTTTTATTATTAAATATTTAAATGTGTTAATATGTACCATATATATATACTTGTGTAATATGTTGCACATTTTTTTATTAAATATAATAATAAGAAATACAATATAAAAGATATTTATGTTTGATTGATAAATCGTTTTATTTTACAAAGAAGCACTTGTATGCCTTACCTTTGTGAAAACTGTACATTATCGAAATAAACTTTTCATCTCAACTTTCGCTATTATGACTATTGCACTTTTCTCCATCGCTCTAACGACTGACTATGTTCGAAGATTAACGATGAACCCTTTTTGCTCGTGTAAAAGTATCACGGCACCAATCTGCCCTCCGTCAATCCTGGCGCCGACTATACTATCTTTCAAAACATCGGAGATCCATTTAAATATTTCTGAAACGAAAAATCATCCGCGAGACCTGAATCCTTTCGAACCTCACTCTTTCCTGACAGCTCATCTACAACAGTTCGTTCTATCAGATTATACGTTATTTATTTAACATGCGTAGATACATTGTGTCATTGTGCTTTTAATACATTCGACAAATGTCGCGTGATGAAATCTTTGAGATTAAATAAAACGGCGCTTTGTAATCATTACATATAAGAGAGATGTATATATAAATACCTTATAAGAAAAATTATAAAAGTGGAAACTATAAATGTGTTTATCATTTGTAGTCGTGCAGGTAAATTCCAATGATGGATGTATATTATGAGACTGCAGAAAAAAACAAAAACGGTGAGTTTCCGAAAATCTTATATAAAATAAGGCTAATGAAATTTTTAGAATGATTTATCTTCCGTCAAAAAGATAATCTTTTCTCGAATATGCTCGAAAAATGTATGACTACTTTGTCGGATTCTTAATGATTGTGATAGAATTGGCTAGTAATGTACAAATGGATGAAGGATTGAAAAGAAACAACATTTTTATTTCCGACTGTTGTTAATCGAAAGACGATAAAACAAAGGAAAAACATGCGTTTCATCAAAGTTCTCTCTTTCTCTTGTATGGTTATTTTTAAAATAAATTCGTAATTTTTTCTATGTATCTCTTATGACGGTACATCGTGATTCTACGATGAGGTTTTTGTGTTAAACAAAGCGGAAATATTCTAAGAAAAGGACTATTTGATTAGATATAGTTCACGTTACAATATACATAGAATTGGATACTTCTCGAGGTAAATGAAAAATTTCTTTTGCGATTTCGGATATATCAATGATATATTATATCAAAATTAAACAAGTATAAAAGGCTATACAGAGTCATACGCTGTTAACGGAGCGCGGAAAATGCAAAAAATCTTACATTTACATTAAAAAATTCGGAGTCGAACGTTTCGGTTCTTTAATCTGGACCATCATCAGCGGCAATACAAAATAATCTTAGAGATTTTTAAAATAATCTTCGAGAATTTTTGAATCTAAATGTAAGATTTTTTGTTAACAGCGTATGACTGTATAGCCTTTTATACTTGTTTAATTTTGTTGTTTTTTAAACTGTAAAGAGTCTGTAATTCGATTTAAATTTACTTCTTTTTATTTATTTATTTGATATATTATATATTTGATATTTCGGAAATAATTTCCAATTAATAGTATCATATCTTTTGTATCGCGTAATTATTTTTACAATAGTAATGACAAAATTATCTGTATAATTTGATGTAAAAATTATCAAATTATTATCGATGTATGTATACCTATCCTGTAACAGTATTCCGAACAGCAGGTAAAGTTGTTGCCATTGGACGCTATTGTAAGGACATAAAAGTAGGGTCCGTTGCTATGGTGACGAGGAAGGGTTAGCGTTCCAACCCCTTTCTGAATTCCGCTCGGTGAAGGGTTAATGAGATTGGACCCTCGTCGGAGGATCTTCCCCTGCAGACATTTCGTTCCTTTTTTATTGACGCCATAACTAACATGACTAGCCATCGTAATTCGTATTACGTTTCGTTTATATAACAAATCTTATATCAAAAACATTAAATTCACATTGTGCACTAACAATTGCACTTGCGTTAGTAAAATAATAATTAAATTCGATTTCGGTAATAATATTAAATGTGTTTACCGTATTTATATTATTGATTTGTACAGAAGACATTTCGACGATGTTACTTTGAACTTTATAGCGATATGTGGATATACCGGTCAATGACGTCCTTTCCTTCCGATCGAAAAAAAAATATTTTCGCCGTACCCGATTCCAATTGTACCTGCGGCTTCTCTCCTATTCACCCTATTTCCGTCTCCCTCTCGCATGACTGCCTTTTGAAGTTTTCACGCATGAATTTAAATTGCGCTTCATGGTGTGCGCGATTGAGTGCGTGTATACGATTGCGTGGGTGTGTATTACGGGTGCAGGGGGGCATTCTTATTTTCATACAAAGACGGACGATTTTACTAGTTCGACCTTTGAAGGACGAGGGCGAAGGTTTTACGGGGTTCTTTCCTTTCCCAGCACGCCCATGACGCTGGCAATATATTGGGCAAGTGTTACGATTTTTTGAATGTTCGCCAAAGCCTTGGGAAAATTACGTAAACGTCGCGATTCCCACAACATGTCGAAAGACGGGAATGTGAAAGGGGTGGCAGAGCCTATACGTTGCATCGAAATGCGACGGTGCACCTGACAGACATCACAATACATCACAATACTAATTTCATTTAAAAATAAAAAATATTATTGTAATGTCAATAATGTGGTCACTCGAGCATCCTCTTAAACTCAAAATGTAAATCGACAAAAGTAGCTTATAATAAATTATTTGTGACATATCGTATAAATGGAGACATTTCTTCGTGAAACAACGTTGTATAATAGAGAAAAGAAGAGACATGCTGGTGTTTAAACCATCTGTGTAAAAGTGGTCTTATAAGTATTATACAGCCACAAATGATATCTTCTCTAAATAATACAATTAATTTTATTCGAGTTCAATCAACTATATACATACATTCCGTATATCTTTACAGTTCAAAGTGAACATACATAAAATGTATGTTTGCACGACGCTCGAGCGACATTTGATCTGCGCAGTGAGGTATAAGAGAGACAGCGGAAGGCGGAGGCGATTCGAAAATTGGCCGAAAGTTACATACACTTTATGTATATTCACTTTGAACTGGCACCTTTAATTAATAATATATCAGTTACTTTTCGTGGTAATATATTATTATTAGAAAAAGGTTTAAATTTTTGAGAATCTTTTTTCGAACATGGCTTGACCTTTTCATTTTTATGATATAATTTCTTTCGGATATCACTTACTTTTTAGAGTACAAATATATCACAAATATATATATATATAAATGATTTAAAAATATTATATAACGAAAGAGAGGGGCGTACGACTTACCTCCCTCACTGTCCATGACATTCCTAATGTACTATTTCACATGATTACATTGTTGGTTCGTGCTGATGCGTATCGTTTGTATTTACAAATTTTTATCGCGCAGTCTTAGTCAGTTCTTGAAATAAGCATACTTCTCATTCTCTATATATTAGTACAAGTGTGATAGAATATATTGATTGTATTATGTATTATCTTTATGAATTTTTGCACTTAACATGTGATTGAGATAGTTTGATGTAATGTTTGATAAAAAAGTTATTCGTAGAAGTTTTTAATGTCCAAAATATAATAATATCCAAATGATGTACATGAAAATTAAATTTTGCACTAGAATGCAGTAGAATGTATTATAAAACTTTAAAATAAGTATATATAATACATGGGTTTTAGAAAACCATATATGAATTTTAGAGGCTCATTTGAATATAATAATAATAATAATAATAATAATTTGTCGATTCATTGCTTATTTTGTGATAATTAAAGTACCACAATATTGATTTATGTACATTTATATGATAAAACTGTCATTGATTAGACAAATTTTTGTAGAGAGATAAATTGATATTTATAATATATAAGACGTTCATATTTGTATTTTGTAATTTTTATGACATTTTAATAATTGTTATGGAATTGGTTCGAAAAAGAGAAACGACAAATTAGCGGATCAGGTAAAATTGTGGAAATAGATGAAGTAAAAATTGGAAACAGAAAGTTCAATAAGGGCCATATTTTGAAAGAACAGTGGGTATTTGGTGGTATAGAACGCGATGGAAAAAATGTTTTCATTATACCTGTAGAAAATCGACCGATTGTTCCGAAACCACTAATTTGAAGGCACATTGCTGAATGATCAATCATTTATAGTGATTGTTGGCGTGCATGTGATGGTCTACAGAATGAAAACTATATTCATCGAACAGAAAAATACGGAAAAGTTAAAAAAAACCTCTGTTTAACAGATACAGACAATAATACGATTGATAACGAAATACGAATTACGAACAATACAAAACGATTGATACGAAGATGCGAAATGAACGATTAATATGATTATGATATTCATGAACATATCTGCAAACTTTGTCGTACACAGCAATACAGTATGTAATTTCGTAACACTACGAATTTTATCTGCCTTTACCACAAAATTTAAAATAACTTGGTAGTTATAAGGTGCTTAATACTTTTGCACAAGACTGTATTCTATTAATATTGATTGTTGATAATTATTAATTATAACACATTACACATTAATAGATGCAAAGTCCTAAGAATTTTTACTTATATAATATATAAAAAAGTTATATAAATGATTGTTTTCTATTTTATTCACACATTTGATGCTGGTTTTGTACCTTTCAGCATTAATTATACACGAAATCGTTTTATTATTATATTTTTCTAGAAAAAAAAATTAATCAAAATTACAAAATAAAGTGACAGGAGTTTCTATTCACAGTTGAATCGAGATTAGAGGTGCAAAATTATCGTCGAATTTAATTTTAAAATTACTGTAAAATGGTAATTTATTGGTAATTTTGGTAAAATTTGTTATAGTTTTATGCATAAATAGACTGTTTTTCGTACTTATGTATAATTAAATTAAAACATATATAATATAATCATTCAATATTTTTAGTAGAAGTCGATTTAAGATTATTCTATATTGTTACTAAGTATTCTGGCATTTCTGGCAACAGTGCAATTACAAGAAGTTTATTGTATCTTTCATATATATTAAAATATAATATATTTTTGTTTAATATAATATAATTACATTTTTGTTATTGTTCCAGTAAAAACTGTCCTTGATAGTCGCTAAAATAGCAAGCAAATAAAATTGTTACAAGTTTATCATATTAGGTATAAAAAATATAGTTTGAGACTACTGTACCTGTCATACTTTTCACTTTCAAAATTTAATAAAAAATTTATTTGAATTTATTTCTCTAGTTACTACGTACCTATATAGTTTCTTAATTATTATTATATCAATATGTATTATCAAAATAAAAATTTAAATTAAATAAAGTGTTTTTAAACTTTTTAATTTATTGACTAAATACACTCTTATATCAAATTATTGGGAGTACAAATTAGTTCGGTCTGTTTTCGAAAAGATGCCCGCCTTCAAAGACGAGTCATTTTTTTTAGATGGATTTCGAAAATTGCCTGAGAGATGGGAAAAAGTAATAGTCAGCGATGGACAATAAAAAACTTTAATTAATCTGTTCATTCATTTTGTTTTGAATCAAATCCATTTTTGAACACAAAAGCCGGACCGAACTAATACTTTAACTGTATTATTTTTTTAAATTACCATTTTACCAGTTTCCATAAATTACTGACTAATTTACAGTAAATTACCGAGTAAATTATCGTAAAACTTGGTCATTTTCATCTCTAATGAAGATTCTAAATTCACAATTGAGAGTTAATACGTTTAACTTAAGCCTACGTTTTTCAGTAATTTTCCAAAAAACAACCAATCGGCACTTTGATTCTGCTGCCGCAAATCGTAATTATTTAGGGCGGTTCGAACTGGTCAAAGGAGGCTTTACTCTTGGTGACGTTTTGCAGGACACGCCACTGGCAAAGGGAACTGAAGGATTTAGAGGCGTGGTAAGCGTTTAGTAACCGACTCGTCGTGCGACACCATCTGATGACCCTCGGCCCAGGCATCGTGTTAACGCCTCTGGACCTATTCCAGTTCTACGTAACAAAGACCAACTGCTGGTTTCGCCATTGTCCCACTCTTCCGGTTAGACGTGCGCTTGCCCCGAAATCTGGTTTTTCTCAATTTTCACTGGACATTTGATCAGCGCATTCGTCGCCGTGGTAAACGCGCGACGAACGAAAAGCGCGCTGCGGGAAAGGGCTAGTTACGCCTTTAACTTCTGACACTTTATTCCCGCTCGTAGTTAAATGAGGAAATAATTTTTCTAAAGAGCGACAGCTTGTGCGCGGGTGTCGAAGGCGTGTATCCATTATTATAGGACGTCTTAATGTCCTGAAACCAAGATCGATCGATCTTTCGAGAGTTCGCACCGGATGTCAGCACTTCAAAGAATCTGCGATATTCCTTGGACGATTTCGTTCACGGCGCCCCTATGACGTTCTTGTTAGCACAGATCTGTCGAATGTGAAGAAGCTCACCTGTAAAATCATGTGATAGAGAATGTGAATGCGAGCAATTGAGAAATTTTCCATCGTTCGTCGAGAGACATACGCGATTAAATTTACATTTAATTATAAATAATAAAAAAATAATAAAAATAATAAATAAAATACGGCTATAGCTTGGTGTCAAATAATATTTATATGTAAATTTTAAATGCATCTTCCAGTTATATATACCGCACGTCGAATACTGTCAGACTTAAAGGTATTGAGAGAACAATAATTATCCAATTATAAATTTAATACTGTAAAATCATAAACTAAAGTTGACACAATAATATTAAAAATTATCTGATTTTATCAATTTAATATTTATGATATTAAATTACATTTCAAGCATGATAAGCCAATTAACATATCGCAAAAATCGTGGACTTTAAGGCACGTAAGATTTAACAAAGAAAAATGTAAAAAAAATCGTAATTACTACATAATAATCTACGGTTTATTTATGTATGTTATTTCATCTTTAATCAAGTTTTCACTTGAGCTCAATCAAGTTCCTGAAATTCACTCTCGTCAATAAGTGAGCCGGGCGGAGGGGAAAAAATCTATCTCGTCCGGTTGCTATCACAGCCATATTCCATTTTGCGATGTCATATTTTTATTACCGTCCCCATCAGTAAACACATTACAGGTTTCTCACATTAGACACGTTGTGCACAGAAGCAACGGCGACTAGAGAGAGAAAATCGGAAAAACGGAAGCGGCGAAGTTGCGTGGGCAAAGGATGCTGCACTGCGGCTCTTCCTCTCGAATCGCATCTGTCTTCCCTCGCGTCGACGAACCTCTCGATCATCCGTCGTATTTGCCTTCTCGAGAGCTCGCCCCTGCGTCCTTCCAGACGGGAAATATATAAACTTCGAGAGTGACCCTAACGAGAGGAGAAATACCGGAAAGGAGGATGGCACAACGCCACAGAAAGCCGTAAAGATGTTAAGACAAACAGAATAGTATGTAACGTCCGAAATTGGGCAGATATTATCATTTGATATAAGCGAATATTATGATATTTTGCTATATTTACTTTTGTTCTATAACTTTAATTAATAATCGCCAAAATATACTACACGGCACCGAATGCAATGGCTCCAGTCGAGGGGATAACCACTAGCTGAAATATTGTCCAACAGATTACATGATTTGATTTCATACGATTTCATCTGATGAAAAATAATTTCCTTCACTATACATATGAAGTTATTTAGTAAAATAAACGATTATATCTGATATTATACAATTATTCGTTGTAATTGCATATGTAATTATCGGATTATACATAAGGATTTCATATGAATCTTATGATTTCAGGAACTCTATCCCACGATTACATTAAGTGGTTACCCTCTCGGCTCCAGTTGTGTTCGCGTACAGCCTTGGCTATAAGTTTAAACATTCCAAAAAATTGACGTTCTATATCTAACAAAAAATAACAAAAAAAAATAGTTTTACTCTGAAAATAATTATTTTTATAACAATTTTAATATTTTGTTAGTCTTCCTTTAACTTTGATTGCCGCTTTTTTTTACAAGATGTATTAAATTGAGGATATACACTAAATAATAGCGTTACAAAACGCTATTTTTCATAAATTATTTTACCTCTACAATTGTTTTAATTAATTGTTCGATTTTTTTATTTTTTAGCAAAATTGAATTTCGTTAGGGGGAATCTAATCTGCCCGAGGATCATGATGGAGTTTATGTAAAACGAGAATACCCAGAATTGCTCGCCACTGAATGAGGCAACGATGAAGTTTTGTGCATACGAGCAGGAGATTCGAACTAGTATGGATGGGAAAAGAGAATAATCATATATACAGTGTTGCGCTTAGATAATTAAAAATGATCTAGATATAGATAAAATAAATGACAAAAATGTATCTTAGATAAGATGATTAATTTTATATTAATCTAGATAAAAGATAAAATTAAAAAAAAATTATCTAAATAATTTTTCAGATAATTTTATTTTTTAAGTAAATATACATGGTTTGTTTTGCAACGGAGATCGTTACAAATAGGTGATGTGTGAAATTTTAAATTTAATTCTTTAAATTACTATTTATATTAAACAGTCGAGTCACAAGGTATCTTTTTCGTAATTACAGAATTGTGAATTTTTTTTATTGCAAAGGCGACTGTTGGTAGCTTGCACATTATCGCATTAAGAGATGCTGCGGAGATAAGATATTATTTATCACGCGTTTGAGAATAATGAGATTACACAGGATCGTAAATTACGTACGTAAAAAAAAAAAAACGTGTCCGCACGCGCCATTTCAGGATGCTTTGCAATCGAGTGGGGAAACTGTAAAAGCGAGTATCACGATCGGAGGTGAAAGAGGATAAAAGAGACATGTGCCGCCTGTTGCTGTCAGCCATGTCGCGGTGTAAGTGCCGTGAAAAGGAAGAGACGATATCATCGTCGGAGAAGACGGCAGGGGTGGGAAGATGTTTACGAGAGCGTTATAGCTTCGATCCTCGTGCCGGTAGTTTATCACGAGCAACTGACTCCGTACTGGATGCGCATCCGTGACGACGTATAAAGCCACTCTCGTTCGTTGGTCTTGATGTACAAATTATTTCTCTTTCGATAATCTATTCATACACGCTGATTTATCATACGCGATAAATGAAACCGCATGTGAATAAGATTTTGCTATAAAATAATTACTAGATCCATGCATATCTTTTACATTCTTAATTCTACATCGCGATGTTTTTTTTTTTAACGTGATTACTTATGTGGAGTGTTTCTGGGGTTTCCGATACTCCAATATTACCACACTTATATTTTAATTGTTATTGTTTCTTCCTTTTTGATAATTTCTAAATAAATTGATAATATATTCTATGCATTTCTTAATTGATTTATAAATCAATGCACTATTTTTTTTTTAATTGTAAAACAAATCACGTTAAATATACAGGGCGTCCCGAATTTAAATGTCTAAAACTTCGGGAGCGTGTAGAGGATCGATAAACTAGAAAAAAAGTCCTGTAGAGATATGCTCGAGTCCTGCACCACTTTAATAACAATCTTGAGACCAGTGTCCAGAGAGCGTCAGCTGCATTACAATTGTCACGGCAAAGAATCTATCGAACTTTAAGGAATGATAACCGCCATCCATATTCAAAAAGTACAGAATTAGAATTATTTCAAGAGATTGAATTTTGCTAATTGATTTCTTGAGCAATTTAACATTGGTAATTCATTTCCATCAAAAATAATCTGGACGGACGAAGTTACATTTACAGAGGAAGAATTATTAAATTATTATCACGTATGGACTCATGAAAATCCCAAGATTGTTAGGGAAAGTAAGTTCCAGCATGAAAATTTGCTGTTACTGTTTTGACTCGGAATTTGGAATGACTCTCTGGTAAAACCATTTTTATTATCAGTATTATACAAAAATGAGAACTATGTTTTGTCCTTCTTTTTGTGACTTTCTCCAAAACAAAGCAAAAATGAGCATATTTCTACAGAATTTTTTTCTTAATTTATTGATTCTCTAGACGCTCCTAAAGTTTAGACATTTAAATTCGGGACATCCTGTATAATATAATATGTGTAAATAGCATTCGTACACTTAGCTCAGGCCTGTCCAAGCTAAGCTTAAGCTCCGGAGCTAAAATGCAAATCCATCGACGCAAAAAAATTCAATATGGATAAGATTGTTGAGACTGTAAAGTGTTGATACGCATTTTGTAAGTGATGCTCATCAATACTTTACAGTATGAAATCTTACATTGAATTTGTTTACATTGTTGGCTTCGCGTTTTGGCTCCGGAGCTCAAACTGGATAGGCTTGACGTAGCTAATTTACAAGTTCGAGATATTCTTAACATCTCGTTCGAGTAATAAAGGTTTGAGTGGATTCTATTTAAATAAAAGTAGTTTATTCAGCTTATTATGATGCGATGTGAAAATCCTAAACCGAATGTTGCTGTACTCTGATCATATATTAATTGGGGTAATTGCAAGTAATACACGAACTTATTATTGTAAAAAATAATCTTCTGGGTAAACGTGAAATCGTTTTTAAAGAATCGTTTTTCAGAGAAGCATATTTGGAGAGCCAAGCTCTATGGAGATCGAAGCGGTTCTTTGAGATCTAACCGTGTTCCGATAATAGGACTAAACGTACGCGTGAAACTATATTAAAGAGTTTTCCTTTCCGCTACCGAAAACTCCGGAGGGCCCACCCATGCGGCCGATATATAAATCAAAACGACCGCGGCACGATTTCCACGGTAGAAGGAAGCATCTGTTCAAGGGGTTCATTCTTTTTAATAACTGTCACCGAATGAACCCAAATGTGGACTTTTACATAGTTAATTTGATTTATGCGCGTACTGACATTTCCTTTGAATCCGGTAAAAGTTTTACAAGAGGTCTGCCCTAATAGAAATGTATCTTCTGACACTATACTGTCGTCCATGCATTATTACATAAAAAAAAAAGAGCGTATAAGTTATTATCTCAAGAATAATAAATACTAATATTGTTATATATTAATTATACATATAGTAATTTTATTTCTCTATTTATAGAACTGTTACACTGATCGCAATTAAACTCGATCAAATCTTAATCATCGCCTGAAAATGAAATTTTATGAAACGTGCCGTAATTGAATGACAAAAAGAGAATTCGTTGGAATTCACCTGAACAATGATAAAAATGACTGTGGAAACGTTTTCAACATGTGTGCCAAAAAAATGGTTGCAGTTACGTTACGAGATGGAGGCAAGATGACGTGAAAAAAATTTGGTTGAATAATTTAAATCGACTTAACCGCGATTTCGTTTTTGTCGAAAGAGCAGAGGGATATCGCGGCAGATGCAGTCTGCACCACGCTTCAACGAGCATCTTGCTTCGCAGTGGACGCGTGCTGTTTCGGATTAATTTTTTCTTTCCTGATCTTTTCTTGCTTCACTAAAGGTGCTGTGGACACGTGTGAAAAAAAATCAGAAAATAGTGAATATTTCGTCTCGATACATTTTTACATTGTTTACCTTAGTCTTTCGCAGATAAAATCTTCCTTAAAGTTTCTATCTTCCAATCAGGATGTACTGCAATATGACCCTCCTTTTGCTTCTTCTAACTCTTTTGTAGATAAAGTCTCCCTGAAAGTTTCTATCCTCCAATCGGGATACGGAGCAATGTAACCCTTCTCTCAGTGCGTTGTGAAACCACACCCCGTAATGGAGGACGGAGTCAATTAATCAATGGAAGTAATTGTGGAAATATTATTTTCCCTGGCGAAAATTTTTAGCGAGACATTGTGTTTATTATACCTGTTTAGGTAGCGTTTTATCGATGGTTATATTGTTTATGAAGAGTTTCATTGATATTTTAAAGCACTGTATTCAAAGCGTCAAATTTTTCAAAACATAATCGTGAACATGTTTATATTTTTATTTCATAAATACTGTAAAATTCAAATGAAACATCTACTCAACATTTAAGTAAGCTTCTTATAAACATTTAATAAACCTAGATATTATTTTCGCCAGGGACAGAGAGGGATTATTTAGAGGTACTTCGTAATTATATTCGCAAAAATTTAATGAAAATAAAGCATCGTATTATTATTCTATAATTAGGAAATTCTAATTAAAGCACGATATACCGATTTAATATTAATGAATTAATTTTTAATTAATAAAAATAAGGCTGTGAGGCACAAAGTGCAATTTTCACTAGTAATTGTATCGCGACAGGTGATGGCAAGAGAAAGAAAAAAAGACAGAGAGAGAGAGAGAGAACGGGCAAAGTTTGAAGTTGATCAAGTTACGTTTGGATGACATGGTCTCATCTCCAACCCTCTTGCAGCTTCCTACGAGAGAGGAGGCTAATGAAAGAATAAATACTTGATGCCGTGGGCCTAATTATGACGCGGCTCTCGAGTTAAGGCGTAAGTAACTACGGGAGATGAATCAGAGGAGTCTACGGGAGAGGATTTTAGAAAGAAAGTGGCTACGGGGCGCGGCGGCGAAAGAGGGATCCAAGATTGGTGGCTTGATCTTGAATAATTGATAACGGCTCTTCGTGTGCGCTTAAAAGCCTTTGACTGCTTAATCTTTTACGTTCAAAAGTGCTGGGCGCTGCTGCTGCTGCGTCGCTTCGAGCCTTATAATTCGACAACTGAAAAAGCTTGAAATAAATTATCGTTGAAATAGATAAGAAAAGTGTCTTATATTTTTGTTAATCGTCTTCGTTGAAAACATGTTTTTTAATATTAAAAAATGATAAAATACTACTTTAGTTTTTCTATCTGACAAAATGATATGTTCGAGCTGATTTCTTTTCTATAGTTGGATTTTCGAGTCTCTTGTTTTCACAAGAGAAATGCTCAATAAACGTGACACTTAAATTTTAGCAAATCAGATGAACTTGGAATTTTTCTAATTTACAGAACTCCCGAATTCAGTTTCGTATGATCAAAAGGAATATTAGCCTCTCACGGATAAAAGCAATGGCTGCCAAAGGCAGAACGTGGCCGTTCGCGGCACCCTTCATCGTTCCACCATAATTTCCGAGAATGAGATAAGCTACATCTCTCCCCGGACCGTTGGCCGATACCATGGGGTTTGCAACCCTCTCCCTGACTCAACCCCCCTTTCGCTCTTTGCGCGTTGGGGTTGTATCTGGGGAGCTTTCGTGCAACTGACCAATACGCCATTGGCTAGCTGTACTAATCAATAAATCGTTCTGTGCAGCGGCCGAACCAACGTTCAGACGCCCTTCGTATCAAAGGGGCGACCTTCCGGTTCACCATCGTCGCGCAGAATAGATGCTACGATGCACTCTCCATTCTCATCGACTGATGCTCTCTCTCTCTATCTCTCTCTCTTTCTTCTGCCCGATTGTTTGCTCGTAAGATGGAAATGGCGATCACGATGACTCGCGATAAAGTCTCATCTTCAAATCGCTTCACCTTATAGTATTATGACAAATGTCCTTATATACAGAATGTTCCTGCAATATGTATGCAGTAAGATTTTTTTATACGAAGCTAGAATAATTCTTTTTATTGACACTTTTTAAGGTATATACGTAACACTCAGAGTTATGTCTGATTGTAATTTTCTAATAAAAAAAATGTTATTAACAAAAATGTATTTATAAAAAATACAATTAAGTGTCAATTGTAGATGCAAACAATATGTTTACTAATAACGAGTATTTACGGAGAACTATTCGACCTCAGCATTAAGGGACCTCATTGTATCTCCTATGGTTTCTTACACAGAAAGTCCGCGATGGCCACTGATCGATGGAGATGAAGATGCGAATAAACAAAAGTTTGCTCCGGGGAGAGAATGCCTTGCGTCATCAGTCATCGGTTTTGTCATGTGTGTGCTTCCGATGCGGACAGTAGACGCTTACATTCTGCGGATCGTAGCTCCGTGGAAGAAGAAGAAAGGACGAGGATGGGTCATAACGTGTACTATCAGGGCGGAACTTATAAGTTAAAGGTATACCTTTTTATTTCCTTGCCTTCGTCGAGCAACGGAGATTCGACGTCAGATTACATCACAAATGTAGAGCTCGAATAATAGCGGTCAAAATACATAAAATTGAGAACAATTTTGCTTCATCAAAGGTAATTGCAAAGATTAAGGAATATAAAAAGAAACGAAAATGTAATTTAACAATTTAAAATCGCATCAAAGATGATTAATTAAAAAATTTAAGGAATACCATGTGGAATTATCCTGCACAAATGCAGAAATTCATCATTAACGGTAACATAAGCGTGCGACCGTCTGCAGTTTCCCGAATATTTCTGAATCTAATATTCTCGCGGGATCGGTAAGAGGGAGGGTCGCGGCGCGAGAGAGGTAGATCCATCAACATCCGCTTTACGGTTACACGTGAGCCGGGCTTGCACAATCGGCTGCGTTTTCCAGGAAAGCGAAGGGTCAACAATAGCCAGGGCTCCGGCAATGGCTGCCCTCCCTTACCCAGGCAGGACCATTTTGAATACGCATAACGATCATTCATTGTGATCTTTGCTATGGTCCTACGGTGCTCCTTTGAAGTCTCTGGAAAATTGCGGGAACATTACGCGATTCGAGGTTTAGACTCGATCGACAGAAAAGAACGAAAAGTATAAGGGTGCTGTAAAGAAATATCCTATAGCGATAGCAATCGATCTGTATCGGCGCTGATAAATAATATCCGTTGACTATTAATAAATAAAAAAACGTAACTTTATAAATACATTTAAATGTAATTCCTTGTATGCTGGGCATAAGAAGAGCAAAGATGCTTCAATTTATGTTTCTGTTTATTTCAGCCAATCCTTTAATTAAATCTTTTCATTTCTGTGTTAACGCCGAGAGACAGGAATTTAATTTACTGAGAAATTAAATCGCGTATTCTGTATTAATTAATAGAAACAAAAGAATCGTCGGCGCCTTTCGACGCAAAAGAGGCGAGTTAAATTACTCGTTGCATGAGGCACGGAAGATGACCCGGGGCGAAACAGTAATTCCGTGCTGTAAGTAAATTTCTTCTTCGTCTGTTTTTCCTTTCGACAGTGCTCCCGCTTCCCTCTGGGTATTACACGTTGTTCTATTGAGTCGAAGTTTGTTCCGGCAACTTAAGAAGACATCTAGAAACGCGCTCCTCTTTCTCTCTCTCAGGATCGCGGAGGACGAGATCGGTCCGGTTGCCCTGGATACGGGTCTCGCATCTTTCTTCCGCGTTCTACTTATCCATTTACCATCCTGTCGAATATGAAAGTATCACGTTATCATGCGGTTATAATGATAACCGTTCACTAGAATATAAATATAATAGTCTTTTTTTAAATATATCGGCGTTTTTTTTAAATTTTGTAAAGAACAGAAGATACTTTTGCACCTAAATATTTTTACTTTGTAATCAATTTTCTTCTCATTTTGCACATTACATTGACGATTACAAAATAATATCATAAGGATAATAAGATACTTAAAAAATGATTGTATAATGGATTGACTATGAAGCATTTAAAACAATTTTAAGAAGTGTTTCCTCATACAAATTTAAAATGAAAACCTTATTTATATGTAACATATAACCATATGTCTTAAACGATTTAGTTTCGAAAATACAGGGTGTCAAAGTTGAAGGAGAAATATTATTTTTTCCTACAATTTTTCAAATTTTGTTTGTATCTTTGAAATTTTAAACATATTACCTTTTAAAACTTTTTAGAATATTTAGCAGCTATTCTGCGTGATATTTTCTTAATTTTGTGAAGAAAAGATATTAACGCTCTTGTATATTCCACCATTTGCAATCAATCTCTTCTCATTTTACATATTAAATTGACACAAACGTAAAATAAATCTAATTCACAAAATAACAAGATATTTACAAAAAATTATTGTATATCAGTGGTGATTAAATATGCACCTGCGAACAAATTCAACGATGATGAGCAAGAAATAGTTACGTATAAGAAAATCGACAGAATACAGTCTACACAAATTAAATTAGAAGAAGCCCGTGATCCACGTATAGGCGTCGAATATCACACGTGATATTAATTCCGATAACAATCAAAACGTTACACTTTTGCGATTTCCGAGTGTACATGAATGGATAGAGAATAACTTGTCAATATTAGAGTAAAATGCATCATCAGGAAGATTTGATATAAAAATTTCAAGAGAAGTGCGAATATATGTAAACCAACAATGCGCGACACATTGATTTCAATAAAGCAATTGGGATATTTCGTTAAGATACGCATGAAAAAATTAAAAACAAACTAATCGACTCTGGCATTATATAGAAATGTAAATTTTTCGCAAAGAAATACAGAGTTTCCGCGATAATTTGGAGACTCCCTATATTGTACATATCGTTGATTATAAAATTGTTTTTATCAAGCAAGCTCTCAGGTTGAACTTGACAGAAATTTAATGAAAAAATAACAAAGGTAATTACAGCGGTTGACTTACGCAAATAAGCGATCGCCACCCCAACGAGATCTGTTTACCTCGAGATCATTTATCTCGCGTTTGGTTATATCCCCTTCGATCCTCCTCGCTTATTTAATTTACGCAACAGTATCACGTGTTATATACATCTTACTTAACGCCGTTGAATTTCATCAAGATTTAAGTGGTTATATTTAAACTCGGACGTAAATGGTACTCTTTCGCTCGAGATCGGCCTTACTTGCACGAGCTCAACTGGAAGCTGTGCTCCAGAAAATATCGTTAAAACTCAAATTAAAACTTTGTCCGGAGGAGCAATCGCAGATTGCAGCCTTGCAACTGCACCGATTTTCATTATGACCGAGAATTTTCTTTCTGATGCACTTTGCGATTGGAACACGCGCGCTGTACTTACATCCTAATTACTTCGATTTCTCTGGAAGAACTTGCATGAGGAGGACTTAAGTGAACTTTTATAATTCGCGTATTATTAAACGCTAGTATCAATTTTTTTTTTATACAAACGCCATGTACACATTATTTAAAAATATAAGTAGATTCAGAACAAAACCTTTTCTAACAGTTTGTGTCTGTTGAAATTCTCGAAGTTATTTTATAGTATAGCCTTTGTCTTTGTACCCAACGTCAAATAGTTTGAAAGCTTTTATCGCGACAATTAATTAGAATGTTCTTAATTTTCCGACTAGTCACAAATTTAAATCGTGCGCTATTCGAAGTTATTCTACATCCGTTCGATCTTTCACTCCGCGAATTTATGCGATTGTAAAGAGCACGATGCGAATTGGTCACTTGACTAATTCTGGTCCAGTCAGTAGTCAGTTAGTGGGCAACGTACTTTTATTTTCTTTTTTATATGTCCGGTGATTATGTCCGAGAGCTATGGGATCGGGCTACTACGAGCATTGTGAATTTCGGGAGCACACACAACTGTAGAGGTCACCGGTTTAACAGCTGCAGAAGGAAAAAGCTTTTATCTGACGCTGACCGGTCAAGATTCGTTTGGAACTCTCTCAGTTGGGCAAGGGGAGAGAGAGAGAGAGGGAGAGAGAGACTCGCAACCCCTACTTGAACGCACCGGGAGGTGAGTGCTACATGAAGAATAACGCGATCGAAGTTATCACATGTGCAATGGCCGACTGACGCCATTGCGGTTGTATCCTGACGTGTCAATCCTGCACAATCTGATCTCGATATAGACCCATAGGCGACTGGAATCGAAGATGGGATCGAATGTCGCGTAAGTCGTGATATGGTTTGATCGATGGGGATGATACAAACCGATACAAATGCTTCGCGGTCAGATCGTTCTGTATAAAAGAATTCATTATATAACAGACATGTGTTTTGAATACAGTACTATTTAATACAAAAGACATTCCTTTGAAATCCTCCTCTCAAAGACATTTCAAACTCGACATGAGATTTGCAGCGCAGAAACGAAATCTCTAAAAATTAATTAAAACATAAAAATTTATATTTAATAACATCACGTAAGAATTAACATGATATGTTTCAGCTGTCAATTCGAGACACACACTCCACTGGCCTTTACAATCACCCGATGCGAATCCCATTGAAAATGTGTGGTCACTCGTCAAGAGGAAGCTTCGTGGAAGACCGACATCAACTTCAGAGCGCTTAAAAAACAAAATTCGACAAATCTGGAGGTTCTTGCCACGTGAATATGCGATTTCTTTAGTGGAAAGTGTGCCTCGGAGGTGTCAGTCTATTATAGACGCAACTGATGACTAGACTCCTTAATTAATATAATTGCGTTTTGGTCATAATCCTACTGAATACAATCAATATAAATTTAAGGCTAATAAGCCAGTTTTCTTCGAGATAGGCCTGCCACGCTCTTACTAGACAGACTGTAAGTATATAAGTACTCACTGCACGATTGCAATCTCTCCTCTAACACGGCTAATACGCGTCCAACAAGAAAAATTAAGACACTCCCCCGTCGTTGTTACCCCAGTCGTTTTCCTCGTCTTTTATCCTTAAGCGACTTTTTCAACGCTATATTATATGGATTACTCGGAGATGATACTTATGGCGATCGCGACAAATCTTAGACGAGCGAAATATACTGCTCCTGAGGAAGATGTAGATACATTTTCTACGTGTAGAATAATTATGACATTACAATATACGTTTTTCTCTTTGCGAATGATACTCTGCGTGTAATACGACATTAATTTATTTATTAAAATTGTATACGCATGCGCGAGGTTAATTCGTCCTATCGATCACCATTCGATCGCCATTCACCCCTCGATTTCCTATTCTCTCACGCGCAATGTGTGAATCATTCCGAGATGCGTAGTGTTCTCATGCGTTCATCACGCGATATATTTTTAATGGTCAATCGCACAATTTAGATACATCGTCGGCGTGCGAGATACTGATGCAAGCTCGGGTGCGCAGTGCGGCACGATAACGTTGTTCTCAGGTACCATTACCGCGATCGCGTTGCCGATATCCGCCGATATGAAATCGCAAGCAGCATTTGCTTGACGAGTTGATGCACGTGCGGGAAATCGTAACGAACTTTCACAAGCGGGAGTGTGGGAAAGACGCCGCCCGCCTCACGACCGTATATACGGTATTTTCCGATGTGTTGTTCTTATGAGCTGGGGCTAGGCTCTCGTGGCATTGACCACTCGATCCCTCGGCCACCGGACTTCCGTCTACAAACGCCATCATAATTCGAAAGAACGAGATATTTAGTTTAAGGAGAAAAGAGTCAGATTACACGTGGAGCATTTTGTGATACAAGCTGTCGCCTTTACTTGCTATGTCAGCTGGATAATTAAGTTACGTGGATATGTTTTCGTTGTCTTGTCCGAAATTACTGCATTGTGTCCTTTATGCGTTTCATATCGTATGAATTTCTGTTTTACATTCTTCAAAGAAGTATTTACTAACCAACAGATTGATTCAGAAATGAAATTTCAAAGCAGCGTCATTCGTAAATCACATGTTTCCTTAAAGGAAAATCAATTAATTTCTACGTCTCAGATCTTGAGGGAAAAAAATCCAATTACATATTATAATGAACGCATAATTGGTGTTCCATCCGTGTAAAACAGATTCTAAGTCGGCGCCTTCCTTGTATCGTTCTCAGGAAGTTCGCTACGATCGCCGGGTGATTGACGATCGAAGGGTTACTCCTCCCGACACTTGCGGCACAGAGGACGAACCCAACATGTGATTCCGCTCGTCCGAGGAACCACCTGCGGTCCGAAAATAGATTGTCGCAGAAGTCGGTTACGCAGACACAGGCGGAAACTAGCGACGTTTGCGCGTCTACATTAATGTTATATTCGATCTTTAGACCATTACACTTTTGGCCATTATTACTTGACCAAACTGTAACTAAAGAAAATGGTACACTGATCATCGATTTTGACATGGTATTGAAAGTAAATCTATCCACGGCCGAGCGTTTCGTCTAATGCACCTTGCAAATAGTAGATACTTTTTAATAGAGATGAGCGATCCAGATCGATCTTTTCATTCTCTCGATCTTAAATTTTTTTGGATCGTACCTCGATTTAATTCGCAGATCAGTTCTTTCGAGGGAAAATCGAATCGACTTCGATAGCGACTAGCGAGAGCGAGCGGCGCGAGTACGATTGTATTTTTTCTAAATCATGGAGAGAACAGGAGACCGAAGTGACCGAACTATAGGCTTTAAAAAGTATGGTCAAAATCAGTTTCTGAGTTGGTACTGGTGCTTGGTAGACGACGTTCGAATCGCAAAACTCCTCTCATGTACGCTTGCACATACAAACAATTTAATCTAAAACTTTGTAAAACTAATATGATCTACTGAGAAGACAGCGTCGTGGAAGCGACATCTAGATCGATCTAATTCAGATGATCACTTTTGAAGTTTGAACACGCTTTTTTAGGGCCTAGTCTTAACTGTGTTAAGATTTAAATTTCCGACTCATTGCAGAAACAGCTCAGCATATTTTTCTTTTTTTGTTTTTTTTTTAGTTGCACGTCCTATGGGTGAGTCGTTTCTATTTTTTAAGAATCGTAATTTGTCTGCCCGATTTTATCATGATTCGATTCGCACGATTACTATCTCAGATCGATCTACGAATCGGTTACTTTAGAATTTTAGATCGAATTGCCCATCTCTACTTTTTAATGTTTGAAATTTGAAGCGATTGGTATTAATATATTCAGAAAGAAAAGTTTCTTCAATTAAAAAAAAATTGTTTGAATCAGAGAAATTCGTGCATTACTATACGATTAAAAAAAGATTTTTTATTTAAACGTTATATCTTGAAATCAAGTAAATTTTTTTTTCAAAAGTATTTTCACTTCAACTTAAAAAAATCAACAATTTCTTTAATTTAAATATAACTTTTTTCTCTGAATTTATATACATATATTAAAGATTCTGTAATCAGTTTAGCTAAAGTGGAGCAGTTTTTAGATTGTCGTCATTTATGATTCATTCAATATATATTTCGAATAGTTTGGAACATTTTCGGATGAAACGAGGAAAAGAAGAAAAGAAAGGGACAGACAGAGAAAGGAAATAAATATTTCTCATGTTTTTTTCTATTTATTATTTTAATTTAATTGATCAGAATTTGAGATTAGAATGTTCCTTGAAAGTTATTCTTACTTCTGTAAATATTTCTTCTATGAAATTAATATTTTAAGTAACACACTGATGTATTCGCTATAATGGTTTAATAATTTATAAATTTTTAGTAACAATGATATTTCGCACTCATCTTTTTATAGCACCATCAAATGTTATTAATAATCTTTGAGTTTTTGTTGGAGAACATTGCACGTTGGCAAAAAATCCTGATGGACTTTATTGAGCGCTTCGTGCATGTGTAAAACCTGCCGCGTCGAAAATAGAGCGAAACTTGTCACAGTATCCCATTTTACACTCCAATATCAATACAACAAAGAGATTGGAGCGGCTGGGCCGCAAAATTACGCGTAGATGAATGCCAGCTCCTGTATTCGAGGGCGGTATTGTCCTTGTGTCATCAGGAGCGCATTAAGATGACAGTAAGAAGTATTAAGGTTCACGGCATAGGCATATGTACACGCGCTTACACAATCCCTTGCTGGGCATGTCGTGGTGTCGCCGAATTCGCAACAAACGGAGAGAGTGGTCCGTGAATGACCAAGGTGGACGCGTAATCCGTGATGACGCCACCTTTTTTTCCCGAGCACAAATCCTTGTTTGGGAAACATCGGTATTCTTAGAAGACACACCGCCACTCGCTTCGCTACCGAACGCCATAATTGTTCTTCCATTATTGTCGGCCGTCAAGGCGTATATTCTTTACACCTAATCCTTTAATCTTCGGGAAATGGAGCTGTTTGCAGGCAAAAGGATGGTGAGGCTGTCATTATCCGCCTACTTATAACAGATGCAAAACCCTATAGGCACTCTAGTGTCGGGCTGAGTTGGCGTCTTCTAAGCTTAATCACGCTACTTTTAGCTACCGTCTTACTCCTAAAGAAAGAAAACGCGAGAGAATTGAAATATAGTTACTGAAGAATAAAAATGAAGGCTGTTTCAAAATTCACTGCTAACGCTGAAAATCGATAGTTTATCAGTACATTTTTTAAACATCATCTATAAACTGTTATTATATAACACATTAATTGCCAAATATGAGTTAATTTATAATAGTAATCTATAAATATATAAATATTGTTATTCGTTTATTTTTATGAGAAAAAGAATTTTATTGCAAGAATAAATACAGGTATAATTACGTATAAAATACATACATGCTGATGTATAAACGACATCGAGGACCTAATTATACAGTGAAATTCAAAGTACTAAAATAAAAATAAAGTTGAAGGGCTCAGTTATGTAATAAAGAGGTTTAATTCAAAACATAATAAAGACGGTTACATACGTTTCGACGCCAAGCGGGTCATTTTCAATGTTACATTAATTAACCCGTGTGAAGCTGGCCCCCCAATATTAAAAAATCAATTTTTTCCTTCATGCATTCGTTTGCTCATCGTTTGCTCACCCTTAGTTCAAAAGATATACGATAATTATGTTTTGGGGGGCCAGCTTCACCCTAGCCCCCCAATATTAAAAAATCAATTTTTTTCTTCATGCATTCGTTTGCTTATCGTTTGCTCACGAATGCTCAGTTGGAATTTTCGTTTGCTCACCCTTAGTTCAAAAGATTTGTGAGCACACAGGTCATTAATTATTACAATTGTATTCGTAATGGAAAAATTATTGGAAAGTATAGCTGCTAAAATAGTTACTTCAAAGTACTAAAATAATATTATGGTATATTTATATATTATAGTTTTATTTATTTACTTCATGTTTTTTTAAAAGTTATATAGTTTAAATTTATTTTAGAGAGAGGGAAAGAGAGAGAGAGAGAGAGAGAGAGAGAGAGAGAGAGAAAGCAAGTCGATATAAAAAAGATTTAAATTGCAATATTGTATAGTAAAATATTCTCACAGTTATTACAAATTGCAAACCTCAGTTTACCATCTAAATTCGTATACGTTCTAAATTCATGTTTAAAAGCCAAGTTAAAAACTGTTTAATACTATTGCATTCAACGAAAATTAACACGAATGGGAAATACACATAGTTAACTAAAAATTCATACAAGTCGCTTCGTTTCTTGTTCTCATCCAAGTGATTTGTCCGATCGTTGCCCGATCGACCAACGAACCGTTCGAAGACCGAAAAGAATAGAATTTGATCCCAGCTTAGGTCAGTGCGAGCACCTTGGATCTGTCAATGCATTTTTACGTAACGTGCGGAGGTAGGCGAGTGAGAAACAGAAAAGGAGGAAAAGGAAGATTCTAGATGGCCGTTCGAGATACGGGTTTCAGATACATTGTGGGCGAAAGGAGTTTCCTCGATTTACCAAAAGGAGCAGTTACCATTGTTACGTCACGGTCTTGTATTTCTGCGAGGCCGATTGACGCCGATTGGCCGTCGCGTGATGCCGATTCGGAAAGTAAGACGAGAAGGGTCCGCGGTTTCCCAGGTACGCCCTGGTCCGATTCTGAAAAATCCAGTAACCACCTGAAAGGCAACGGTGCGCGATACGTATCTCCTTGTAGGAGATATGTAATGCCGATTTAAACATCGTATTTTGTTCTAAGAAATGGCACAGATCGTTGAAATTCTTAAAACTATAATTAAAAATTTTTAGAAAAGATTTCGCGAAGAAAAACGGCGATTCAAGCAATATAATTACAGATAAAAATTAGTTATACTGCTTAGATATATTTCAAAAGTAGGTTCTAAACACAACTTAAGAAACGTAATATTCGAGTTATTTTCATGAGTTAAATAAATATTAAAACACAGTATTTAGCTTTAGTTATTGTAACTAGTTATTGTGAATAAACATCATATTATCAAAAGTAAATTAACTTGATTTTATTAAAAAATCATCAAAGTTACTATTATTCATAAAAAAAATGATTCTTTAAATATTATGAAATAAAAATGGCAAAGCAACATTTGATCAATGTTGAGAATATATCTTTTTGTCAAGATTCTTTAATTAATTAATAATTTTTGTCGAATTAAAACATATATTTTCCTTTCTTCTGGCAAACATATAGTAATTGAATCATGTTATTTTTGAAATAAGAAGCGATATAATCAACGGGCAATTTTATATTAATATCTTAGATAAAAGGACTAGAGGAGCAAATGCGTTGCTCTAAATTTGATTCTAATTAATTTAAAAATATTCTAAAAATTGTTACTTCATGAAACTCTCAGATATCACTTCGTGCGACCTTACTTGACGGAATCAAATTCTTATTTAAACTAATTACACGATAAAAAAAAAATCCACATCTGTTTACCAAAATCTTTAAAGTTTCATCGACGCTGCATTCGAAAATACAAAAAGTGTTCCTTAGAATCGTGCACACAATTCTTATGTAATCCAATGCGGGGACTGGCGTAACGTTACCGCGTGCGAACCACAAAACGAGGAAGGAAAAGCCGAAACGCGCGGCGAAATCAATTTGAATCGAACCATCACGTAAGGGCCCTTGATTTTTTTGCGTTTCCCTGGAAACTCGTTTTACACAAGGGCGAAAGAAAGAATCCACTCCGGCTCGGTGGAAACTCATCGCAGACGTTGATTGCGTTTGACAGCTTCCGCGTTTCTCGGCCTCGTTGTTCTCGTATGTGGTGGTCAAGGGATCTGGACGAGTTCTTGAAACCTGCACAGTACACCAACGCATGATGTAAAATGCGAGTTTTCAGGAGCACCTCTCACTCAGGATCACCGTATACGCTTTGGATGACTCGACTGATAGGGTCGATCGTTTCGGTACCGCTATTAGCGAACGCGGCGCAGGATTCATTGTACCTGAGATGGTTTCGCAAATTATCGTGACCGTAGTGAAATCACCGGCTGGCATATGGCGCGCGCCATCAGAAGCGTGTCGGTGATTGCCTGCGTGTGCGGAAGGAGCAACACATATAATGTTCTGTGAAGCGTGTACGATAGACACGCCAATGGAATCGGCGATGTGCCTCGCGATTTTTTCATAAAGGAAATCGCACTGCTTTTGTACGAAGCGTGTATCAGAAGTGCACGTATCAGTTTCTCAGTTTTTTTTTTATTTTTATGACGGCCAATTGCCGGATTCACACTTCAATCAGGAAACAAACTTTTGCTTCGTATCGATGATACGATTTTTCTGATTGGTTGCAAAGTCATCGTATACGACGAAAATCGGATGCAGCGAATCCAGCAAATATCTTTGAAAAGTGAATGGAGTACTTTGCGTATTTGGCGCCTTAAAACTCATCTCTACACCGATCTTGCCAATCAATATACTGTTTTCTTCTTTTACTTTATAAAAGAGGAAAAGAAATTATCTATGCAGCACACTTTAATCGAGAGACATTTTGGGAATATCTTCTGGATTTTTTTCAGGAATTCTGTACAGTACGGGCAGTATCTATATTAATCGCGCGACACAATCGACTTCAGTGGGTGACAAGCTTAGATATTGGATCAGTTCGATCGAGCGACTGGGACCAGTTTGTTGTAAATAGCAAAGATGACAAGAAAAGAGGGACTCCAACGAATGGCCGGTCGCCGAATGAGATAGAAAACTGTTTGCATCGAAAAAAAGGGAAGTACAAGCCTTTTGCTCGCCGTGTGTTCAAACATCGGTATTATACGACGAAAGATCCGGCGAGGCGTGTACTGATTTGAAGAATTAACGGAACGTCTACCTCTCTTCGAAAGATTACTCGTACCGTCGCGCAAATCCTGCGACTCGACTCCTGCGATTCTTCGTGATCATTTTTTCGCGTCTTTTCACACTAAGCACGATCCCGAAGAGTTTTGCCGATCTAAATGAAATTATCCGAGGGTCGGTAACATCAATGGGATTTAAGAAAGAATATTTCGATGCGTGTTTACTTCATGCTCGATTTATTCTCAACGAAAATATTCTCCAAGGAATTATTTGATTTTTCTAAATATTGTTAAACATTTAATAAGTAAAACAAAAATAATATATGAATTATTAACTTTTATGTAATATTTACATCCCGTAATAGTGTTCTATAAACGTAACGTACTAGCGGTAAAAAAGATTTTAACCTGATTATCGGGTTGAGAACGTAATGTGTGGCTACTGTGCGGTTTTTTTATTTCTTAGAGCATATCGTAAAAGCATCGTAAATTTTATGAATTTAAACTTAAAAAGGTATATCCTCGTAAAATTATGATGAGGATAGTCTAACCTTTAAAAAATGTAAAAGGTCAATGACAAGGCGACGAAAAGGTAATAAAAGTATAAAAACGAGGTAAAAGGAATCGTTTGAAATATTTGAAAAATTCTAGTTTTTAATATAATATTCAGTATCATTAAGATCTTTCTGAGATTCCTATAAACATCAAGTTGTTAAATTGCTAACTAATTTAATTTGTGATATTACTTACTAGTAATTCGGTCGCGTTTGCATTTCAAGATCGAAAAGATGTTTTGTTTAATATACCTAGTCTAGTTTTTAAAAAATAAAGATTTTAATATTATAAATAAAAATAAAAATATATTATTTCTATATTTTAATTGTTTTGTTTAAATGCAATATCATCATAGAATTATTTAGATGGTATGATCTATGTATATTTTCCAAAAAAACCAAATACCAACCATCAGGAAGACAACTAAAAAAAAATGGAGAAAATGTTGAACATTGACATCTTAAGAATCTGGAAAATAAAAAGATATGATTTTAACATGTGAAGAAAAGAAGAAGACTTACAATTTCATTTTTTATCACTACATAAATAAAATATAAAATTATCTTATCTAAGATATGTTTACGTATTGTCATTTATCTAATCAATATCTAAATAATTTTTAGTTATCTAAGTACAAAACTGAATATTAAATAATAACTGGATGGATACCTAGAAAAACTGCATACATTTCTATCAGGGTTTCTCCGATCTCTATAATTATTTCTCTATCTAAAATTTCTTTTGCCTGTTTTCAATTCCATTTCTTGACCCGTAGACATTCTTTGTCTAAAAAAGAATGCACGACTGCGTCGTGTACATGATAGGAAAAGGAAAAACCATAAGAGTAACAAAAGGCTCGCAAGCAGAAGAGGGAAAATTTATGTATATGGCGCAACGTCACATCTGCGTAGAATTCTGTTCGCTGCCATCAGTTTGGCCATTTCTCAGGATTTAGGTCAACTGGACAGTTGCGAGAAAGCCGGGGTTGAACCCGACCGTTTGTCTAATGATCCCTGATTTCTCGGTAAGTTAAGGTAGAAGCTTTTAACATTCGCCGAAGCGTCGTAAACGCGATCCAATTCCCGTCAGCAGATTGTTGTTGATATCGTATTATTAAATGTTTGATGTATGTACTGCAAGAATAAAAGAAGCGCCTGAATAAAAAAAACGAACAGAGAAATTATCATCGCGCATTCCTCCAACTTGTACAGAATGCTGCAATTATCGAAAACAACTTCAGCGATTATCGTTGGAGAACGCAAATAAAGGAAATCATTGCGCGGACGATGTAGTAGAGTAGCACGTGAAGAGACGAAGGTTGGTGAGTGTCTTGAAGATTCTCTTGACGTGTAACACCGGCAGGACATTTATCTCGAGTGTCACTTCACCAACTTTCACTGACACAATGTCACTTCGTTCGGTCCTCCGACTTCCCTCAAGCAATCGAGGAGATTTTCTCGAAGATGCTGCGGTAATGGAGTTTCATTCAACACAAACTCTCTACTACGTCATTTGCATCACTCACAATTAATCTTTCTGCTGGACCATTTATTCGCAGTCGTTCGTGCAGTGGCATCTATTACTACCATTGAATCATACAACAGAAATCAGTTAGGTTTCATAAAAATTGTAGAATGACAGAATGGTACCACGTCACCAAAGATCACTATCAATATACGTCACGAACGTTCTTCTTGCAATATTATTTTTGCTTATATTTTATTAATATTATATGTATTTGCCAAGAATAATAAAAATAAAAAATTCTCACGAAGAAAGTATTATAAGTTATAACATAACACTTTATATCATATTATTGTATATACTATTATAACTCATAACGAAGAAGCATTGATTTATCTAAGCACAGCATAAACCTAGTTATCTGCAAAATGACGTTTCAAAAGGGTTGGGGAAGACATTTTATAAATTATTTAAAAAAAATTACTTTTTATTACAGAAATTGAATACAATAAGTTCGGGTATTTTATTTTTTATATTATATTTTATTATTTACTCCAATTTTGAATTTAATATTTTGTACTCAATTTCTACAAAAAATACATGTAAGGTAAGCTAAAAAGAAACTTATACGTAACTTGTAAAGTAATTTTTTTAATTTTGTGTTTTATTTAATTTTGGTTTTAAAAATTGGAATGTAATATTTTGTCAGAATTTTTAATTTTTTATAAGTAGAAGAGTGTTTATTTTTTTCACTCAACTGTATGATTCTTTATCTTTGATTATGTGAATTTTATTTTATTATTAAACTTAAATAAGTTTACATAAGTAATCGACGATATTAAAAACACTTAAGTTGATTTAAAGATACAATATTATTAAGTATATTTTAAAAATATTGTACTAAAAGTTGTACAATTAAATTTTATTTTTGTCATTTTGTTTGTAAAAACTATAAAATATAATATTGTGAGAGTTCCTATTTTTTATATTAATACAAAAATGTCAATTTTTGTCTCCAAACTGTGTACTGACTCCTTTATTATATCTTTGATTATATCAACGTTTAACTATTAAATTTAAACACAAGTAAACTTTTCACACAAATAAGGGTTGTGAAAGTTATTTCACACAAGTTACTTTTTATTATAGAAATTGAATATAATTAGTTCGGGAATTTTATTTTTTATTTATATTTTATTATTTATCTTTAATCTTGTATTACTTTCTGTACTCAATTTTTATAACAAACATATATAAGGCAATTAAAAAGAAGTAACTTATATGTAACTTAAAAAGTTATAACTTTCCCAACCCTGAGAATAATTGACAATATGTTAAAAATATAAAATTTTATTTGATATATATATATATATATTTAAACATATTTTTCAGGAGAGAGATGCCAAAAGATTCATTTATCCTTTAAAATTCGAGTATGATAAAGAAATTGTCATAATAGGGTTCACCTCAGACATAATGGTGAGAACTTGTAACATCTATATTGAAAATCGAAATCTTAATGCTTTCCCTCATCTCAACAACTTTAGAAAAGGGTTCCAACCAAAAAATAACAAGTATCTACGGAACGAATTATCTAACGCGTGTCGAACCATACTGCTGGTCATGTTCTCGCAAAAGTGATCACAATGCCTGGTCTGCGGCTACCTCTTCATGAGACGAACGATATATCATTGCAAAGTGCCCGCGACTAAACGACGCGTTTGACAATCTGAAGGAGATCATTATGTGCTTTCATGCTACTGTGGCTTTCGAAAAGAGATATCGCGATCACGGGGAAGAAATTTCACATCTGAGAACATCTTGGTTGTTATTGAGACAAATCCCTGCTTTAAATTCACCAGTGCACTGCAGTTGGACCGCGTTACACATCAAATTCTCCGCACGAGTTAACTTTATGCAAAAATCTTTTTATTAAGATAAAAAGAAAAGATTTTATATACATATATATATATATATTGTTGTTGCACACAACAAAGTCAAAACAATTAACCAGCAAGATGTCTTGTAAATACCTTGCACATGAAATATCCGTAGTGACGTTCGCGATCGCAAGTCTGATGAATTGTGAAATTTCAATCCAGACATAACACATGTATGTACATACATATTTATATTTGTGGTAGTTTACATAATTTCTCTGCGCGAAGAGGAAAGCTGGGCCAGGATCAATAGGAGCCAGGGAGGGATTGAAGGTGCGGTGTAAGCGAGGGGACCCTCGTCCTGCAAAATATCAAAGGCTCAGTAGGGAAATTGAAAGGCTTTGTATGGAAATAAGAATGTATCGACTGCCCCTGAACAACCACTCATCCGAGGACAAGATTTTCAAATCTTACATTTAAACGTCTCTTTGCAGAAATATCGTAAGAAAAAAAAAATATATATATAGAGAGAGAGAGAGAGAGAGAAGGAGCGGGACTTATTCCACTTAAAACAATTTTTATGGAAACAATATTATTGCGCAATTTTATTTGACCAATCCGTGTCAATAATGTGAGATACAATGCATTCGATAAATCGTACAAAAGGATAACAGATTGAAATGCTTTTTTATTATTTTTGTTACACTCCATTATACTGGAAATGTATTTCCTCGCTAAATTCAAGTATAATACATGTACTGATATGTAGAAGTTAATAATGCAATAATTTTTTATTTTCATAGAAATTTTTTATTTATAGAAATAAGAAGGTTTTTGTAATTCTGCAATTTATTGCAAATATAAAAATAAAATTATTTTGGTTGACCCAAATATTTATATCTATGATATAAATAAATAAAATTTTTTATTATAATTAAAGTTGCTCAAGAATAGTAATATCTATTATTTGTGTGTGTATGTAAATAATTAATTTACAAAATACAGTCAGAACGAAGACGCTCCTGTTACATACAAAAGCGACACGATGGCATCAATTTTTCGACTTTATCAGTAGTGTTGATAATGTGATACGTAGTTCGCATCATTTTATAAAATTGATGTTGATGTCGTTAGTATACGGGAGCCAATACTGAAATATAGTACCATCAGAGAGAAGTCTGAGAGCGGCCATCCTAGCCTTTTTCCTGTAATGCTTGTAACGCTTCAAATGCCCCCGTACACTAGCGGTTCGTTCTTCAGCTGCGAGAACTACGTGTCCATTTTTCTAACACGCCGATAAAATCGAAAGTGGATGTGATTCGTGTCTGTACTATATCCACAAATTACGTAGAAAAGAAATGTAGAGACCGAACGTATTAGCCATCAACATTATTAATTTAATAACTTTATGTGTAGAGGACCACTATAGCAGTTACGCGATACTTTACGTACGCAACGGTTTTTCTTCTTGTACGTCGCGTAAGAATAAAACCTATCCGTAAAAATAAAGCAATAATCGAGTGTTCATCAAGTTCTTTTTTTTTCTCGTGAGCATCCTAATATCATCTCCTACAGAAACATGCCGACTATCGCTCTCTAACGCTATTTTATTGCACTATGTTCTCATTGTTCGCTTTCCGGCGTCTTTCACGCTCTTATGGCTTTACTCAAGCAGTCACGTCAAACGACCGAAAAATGTGAATATTAATCAAACAAGTTAAATAAAGATATTATGATAATTTTTTAATGCAGACTGTTTCGTTTTTCCCATTCTCTCAACTTGAAGCTGAATTTCAAAAAAAGCAAAAATGGGTCAATCTATAAAAGCCCTCCACTACTCCCCGCTGATTAATCGACGGTCATCTTTTATTTACATGCCGTAAAATAGGGTAATTTTGACCTAAAATTTGATAATATCTAACCAGCATATTTATCAGAATATCTGGATGTAAGACAAACATTTTAAAGTGCTTTAGATCCTAATTGTGGACATGCAGACTGTTTATGTATTTTTTTTAATTTGTGGAACAGCGCCTATGAAAACCGATGCATTAAGAATATCATATACATAGGTATTATTTTGTGATTTGTATATATTTACATATGTTTACATTATAATGATTAATTAATTTTTTTTTTTTATTGATTTTATAATGAGAGGTTGGGAATAAAATGTTGAAATAAATTTCAATAGGCCTATTTGATATATTATACAATTAATTAATCTATGGTACAACTGATATCAAGACTATTGCAATCAATATAGGCACAGATAATGAGTTACTATAGCTGTGTTTACTACCAATACTAAAAATCTATAGTTTACGTCATATGAACTATAGATGTTCTGTACTGGCAGTAAATTTTGAAACATAGCCTATATGAGCATGTTTTTTTTTTGCGATTGTCGGATGATAACGCGATCACATACAACGCCTAATAACAAAAATTGTTGAGGAAGCAGTTACGATGAAAAATTGTATTTCGGAGGAAAATAATTCGCGTCAGACCTCTTAGTTATGGAAGAACTATGTCCACTCAATTTATTAGTTTTCCTTTTCTCCTCTGTCTTCTTTGTTTTGTAGGGACGCAATATTAACATAGTTTCCTTAGATTGCTCCTGCACACGTATCTTCGACTTACATGATTGGTCATCCAATTCTTTATTTTGATTTTCCGCTACTGCTTCATCACGAGCGTGTTTCTCCTCTATAATAAAACATTTGTAACATTTCTATTCTATATTGTTGACAATATTATTGATAAATTTCATCACTAAATATTATTACAATGAAATTTCTATTTTTTTACTCTTTATACTCTCTCTTTATCTCAATCACCATTTATATATATATATATATATAACAATGTTTATATAGAATAATATAATATATCTCAGCAAACACAAATATACAAGGTGTTCCGAATTTTAATATAAAAAATTCGGTAAATGTCCTGTTTAGGGAAGTCACCGAAAGTAAAATAAACAAGATATTTATTACATATATTAAAAAAATACAAAAAATAATGTTGTTTTAAATTAAAAAATCATGTTTTTAATAAAGATTATTTAATGTCTGTTACTGGGATATTTATACTTTATTAGACATTCTGTATAATGAGGAGTAATTAGTTTTGTCTATTTATACAAACCTTCGATATCACTAAATAGAATTCTCGACTTCCTTGCAATGCTAAGTTTTTTATCTCCTTTATCGCTCGCACACTCTCGCTCAAAGTTGTTATTGGTGAGAAATATTGATTCAAGAACCTGTCGCGAAAATAACGGTGATATCGGACGTCTTTTCGTACACACGTTATTTACATTGGCTGAGGCATCACATGAGCTTGTTTCATTATCACATATGCTTGCTGTGGACATGCTGTCCGTAATCAGTTTCTCAGTATCCGAGTCACCAGCATTGCTATAGTAATTATTACCGCTATCGGACTTCTTTAGAATTGACTTTGATGTTCGATGCTGATCTATAAATGGCATTCCACCACTATCTATAGAGTCTGCCGAAAGCGAAAGTTTATTCTCCACAGTTGCTTCTGAAACAGATTTTATTGTATTTCACAATTTAATTCAATCAAAAAATCTAGAGTATCTTATGAAAAACATTATCCACACGCATCTAATAAAAATGCGCGATCTAGTTTCTTTATTTTTAAGATTAATTCTAGATTTAGATTTTCTCGAGTTTTTGACGGATTTGAGTAAAAGACACTACCGATATTTAATTAAATTCAATTAAAACAAATATTTACCTTTATATTGCTTGGACGCGCCAAGGGACCTAAACATGTGATAATTAATTATGCGCGTAGCGGATGCCAAGCTATTTGTTGACACAAGCGGGGAAGGTTTGCCACCGCGCAGCCCTCCATAATGATTATTATTGTCTTCCATGGCGGTATCTTCCTTTAGAATACTGCGCATAACTATACTCTCTTGATCGCTGACAAATTGCGTCCGTGGTTTTATACTCTGTAATCAATTAAACATTGAATATTATACTGAAATTTCAATACTATCTACTTGCAAATAGAAGAAATAAAATATGTCACGGGATCCTGTATTTTTTACCTTTTTTAATATGAAATATTTAGTTGTATAGGATGGTCTACTTAACTTGAAAATCTAAAATATTTCACTTATTTTTGATGGTATGAAAAAATATTTTTGAGTAGAATAGTTTTGAGAGGAGCGTATTTTGGTATAACAAGTAAATGAATATTTGCAGTAGAAAATACTTTAGAACAAATACATATAGAATATTAATTTTTAAGAGACTCACCTGTTGGATTCTAATTTTCCTATGTTTGGGCATCATATCGTTTAAGTTGATTTTACTAGCCTCCTTCAAAGATCCAGCACTAGGCAATGTCTCAGCGATGATGTTTCGACCAACCTCACCGGAAATTGATTTTTTCATCTGACTAGTTTTGAATTTTTCCGTTGCCTCCAGAGGATTTATGTAAAGATTACTATCTGCATCTTCAGTTAAATCGCCCTACGGAGAAACGAAAGAATTGAAAAAGCATTTTACGATACATAGGTGAATTTCAGAAGCTTCTGAAACATAATATCATTATTATAAAAGATAAATCGTTATATGTATGTGAATAATTTATTTAATGATAATAAGGAAAAAGTTACATCATATATGTTATCCCTTAATTATATAAAAAAGTTGAGACCAAAAATTTTGATGTATTTTGTACTGTTTGAATTTTTGTGCCCCGGTCTTCCCTACATGTCATTTTTCACTAACACATACTGCATTCACAAAAACTTAATTTGTTATTAGCTATGCGACTCATACCTGTGAGTGTGATGGATGTGTTTGACAGCTTGCATATGTATCTGAACTGTCGACGCTTCCTTGTTCGTTGTAAGCCTTTGCATAGTGATACTCCTGCTCATTGCATATACTTGCGAAGCTTAACGTTTCCAATGGCTGAATTGGAGATATCTTTGATTCCATGAGTGACGAATTGAAGTGTTCTGGACCGCCAATACCATTGCCGCTATTAAACCTAAGAGACCTCATTTCTTGACACACTGGGTTACGAAAGTCACTTGTAGCAAGGGGCATTATGTTCTCCGCGTCCGTGAAGTCTTTGTATTCCTAAAAATACGAAATAGATGAAAAGTCTCAATTACATGGGAGTAAAGAAAGTTGAAAGCAATACGCTTTAATCTAAATTCTACGTAGTTTCAGAGATACTGACTCCTTTGTCTATAATTAAAGTCTTCTTTTAAAAAGAATTTATACCTCTGTGGATTTTTAGAAGTTTCTTCGTATCATTTAAAGTCCGTTTTGTAAATGTTTTTCAAACAATATGAATTTCTAAAATATACATTCTAGAAATATATCTAGAAAATATAAGTTACTAACTGTTCTTTTATATATATATACACACACATCTTAGATTTTATTATTAAATTAACATTTAATCTAAGTTCAAAATTACTTCTCTATTTAAATTATAGATACACTTGTTATACGTACACGTATGTATTATATATATTAGATATATATTATTACGTATATATTATATTTATATATTAGAGAATTATAATATATTTTTCTTTAAGAGGTAAAGCCACTCTAGAATTTCTAAAAAATCGTTTTTTTTTCTTTTTTGTTTAAATGATGCTTTAAGATCTTAGAAATAAGGTACAAAAGGTTTTATAGCGAAGAAAAATTCCTAAGTGTTTTTTGGTAGTTTAAAACGTTATACTTTTCGATAAGATTTGTAGCTTTTGCGAAGGGGTCCTTCTGAAAATAATAAAGAAATTAATTACGTGTGACTCGACCATCTCTAAAATCAGTCAAGAAGGATCAGAAAGAAAAGAACATCAACGAGGAAGGCCTATTGTATGATGCAGGTATCGCAGATTAAAGGTAAACATTTCTATCGCTAATTGTTACAATAAAACTTTAATTTAATTTATTTGAAATTTGAACTGTAGCTTTAAAATTGCATTTTCTAGAGAAAGATGTACGAATTTTTTTTATGTTGCATACTTTTTTATATATAAGCAATTTTTCACCTATTTTTTACTCTTTAAATGTAAAATTTACTTCAAATTCGTATCATTTTTTCAAAAAACGGTATATTACAATTTCCATACATTTTTCTCTAGATTTTTGGAATGTAGATTTAAAAAAGTGTTGGTTTTTTGTTCCAGGTTCAAAATTGCCGAAGTTATATCGTTCCGGCAACAGAGCATTGTCCATGAGAAGATGTTACCATTGCAGAGCGCTACTATTTTGTAACAAAAACATTATTAAAAAAAATTTTCTTTACACCTCAATGTATGTATAACAAAAACCTAAAATACATTTTTTTATTTCTTTCTTTATATACCCGAAAAAAATTTATAAAGTTGGGCTTATTTTTCGTGCTCTAAAGTGGTTTTATCCCTTAAGTGATTTTGATTATAAATAATCATAAATAATTAAAATTGTTTTTAATTGCGAATAACCTGTTATCTTAGAAATTTATTTTGGTTATGAATAACTAGTGTACATGACCAGAATTTTATTTTGATTACCCAAAGTCTCTTTGTAAGCAGTATAATATTCTGGTCATCAATAATTCTTGATTAAAAACAATTTTCGTCATCTATATCGGCTCTACGAATAGCGTTGATAATGTTTGCATTTATAGCGCTGATAGTGTCTCCCCAAACGTACTCTTTAGTGTACGATTAGATGTAGTGGTACTCTCGATAACTAATAATAGGTAACTGAGAAAAAAATTAATAAAATGTGCAAAAAAATAAGTTAATGCATTAAAAAAAGGCATATACACTGTCGAAAGTGCGTTATACAACTAAACACTTATTTGATTTATGAGATTCACTTGTTTTATTTTTCTTTATAACAGAGATTTGTGATTAGTAACCTTTTCTTTTTTTTTTTCCCAACGCCCTCTTTCTAATTTTTTTTTTCGAAAACTCGCCATTATCATCATTCTATACTTTCTGTGTGTCTGTATGTAATCTGAAAGAATTAAAATGTAAGATTCTTTTACAAATATGAAGAACTCTTTACTTTCGAATCCTCTCCACGTGTTGAAACACAGTATATATACAGAAATCGCAGTATACGGAACACGCAGTTAGTTCATGCAAAACTAATACACAAATGTTAATTTATTACTAATTTAGCCAGTTTCGCGCGCTCCATGTAATAATAGGGAAAAGAAGCAAGCAGCACGGGATTTGGCGACGTGGTACGGTCGGTGTCGTGGTTAAATGATTTTAACGGCTAGGTACATAATCAAAAATTAACACGGATATATACTGTGTATGTTGCAAAATAAGTGAGAGAAATAATTTCGGAATTCGGTGTGAAAACGATTTTTGCGTTTTCATCATACAGATTGCAAATGTAAATGTAATGTTAACCATTATAACATTGGCCATGATATAACATTGTTAAAACGAATAAGAAATCGGCCGAAGAGATCGGCAGAAATTACAGACCGCCAGTTTGGCGGTTTTCGGTTACGTGCCGGAAGTTCTCTCGGCTGCGTCACAATTGACTCTGACGTTCTTGTTTCTATTGGAGATGACTAGTTTTCCTCCAGTTCAGACAGTACTTCGTTGCTGTTGTTTTCCTCTTGCAACATTGTTGCTTATACCGGAGTATCCGATATTTCCGGTCCACCTGAATCCATTTGGTTGTACAAGTCCTCTAGGTGGACATCAAGGTTCCTTTGAACAGAGAATTTGGTCAACGTGTCGTTTCCATACTCGGCCATCTTCTAAAATAATTCGGTAGTGTAACTTGTCGATATGATGATTAATTTTTCTCAAATTCCATTTTTCTCTGCTATTGTAGTTACGGCTACAAATCTCACGCTTCCTCCCACTGAGCATTCCCAGATTCTTTCATCTGCATTACTATTTGTAGGCTCCTGTTTGTTTGATAATCTTAAAATATGTGCGCAGTTGTCGCTTTAATATACGTTCAACTGGGGGAACCCCGATGGCGCAGTTGATGTGTTATTCGTAGTTAGATGGAGTCATTCAATACTGTATAAGAAATTTGCGTAAAACTTCTTTCAACGTTAATTTTTTACTTCTCATATTTTCTAACATTTTCTGCAAAGAGTTCTTCATCATCTGAACAAATCTTTCCGCCTGTCCATTTGTGGCAGGGTGGTAAGCGGTTGTAAATTTAGGAGTAATATTATTATTTGCAAGGAATTGTAAAAATTCAGACAAACGAAAACTTCCATTATCCATGACCATCATCTCCGGATAACCAAAATTCATGAAAGTCTTTTTGCATTTCTGAATAGTGCTCTTCGCTGTAACATCTTTCATTACAAACGGCCACTTGGAGAAAGCATCTCTATGAGTAAAAAAAAAATGAGTTGATAAACTGGCCCTGCATAATCTATATACATGGACTCTTTCGAGTAGCGCTTTGGCGGGTTCCCATTCGTGAACTTCTACTTTCGGTAGATCATTACGGTACGTACTACAAATGCCGCAGGTATTTTGTCAAATTTTCAATGGACTTGTCCAGCCCGGACCACTATAAAATAGTGTTCGAGCTAATGCTTTCATTTTAACAATACCAAAATGACTTGTGCAATTTTTTAAAGAAACCATTTGCGTAAAGATTGGGATGTAACGACTTTGCCATTACAAAAAAGAATATTTTTTTTTTAATTCTAATGCTGCCTGATTAACATTGAAACGTAATTTCGCGTATACTTCTCTTTTTCCTCACAACGCACTCATAATGTTTTTTAATAGAACATCTTGAACAATATTGGACCGATCCAACCGTAGCGTTTAAAGCGTAGTGTTTAGAGCATTTAGAAGAAGCAAGTGCGGACCGCAGCTATAATCGCCCTGCGCGCGCATTTACTCGCTTGATCGCTTATATTTATATACTCGCGGTATATTTAAATTAAAATAGAGCATAACATATAACAGTTACATTATCACAATCATATTACAAACGCATGATTTCTGAAATGATATATATAAAATCACAGGAATCGAGTATTAATAAACAAAGTGACACGAAAAATTTCCAGACATCTACCTTCCTATTATCTCCAAGACCTCTTCCTCCCACTACTAAGAAAAAAATCTCTCCCTTGTCCTATCAATTCCTTTCCAACAATCTGGACACTGGTGTCATTTGATTAAGATATTCATATGGTTCACAAATAAAATAAAACACAAATATTAAATCTACAACGTCAATCAATTGCTGCCTTTGATAGAAGGTTCTAATCATGTTATCACAGGTATGTTTGTTATGAATAAAAAAAAGTGTCTTAATAATTAAAAATCTATTCAATGTTAGAAGTGATACTGTTGACAATGTACAATTAAAGTCACAATCATTATTAAATGTTAATGTAAATACCTATGTAATAGCATTTGGAAATTCTGTGCAAACAAGGAAAAAGAACATTCACAATACATAAAAAGATCCAGGAAATCGACAATTGGTTGAAGCACTTGACGTTAAAAAATGGTTTTAATATTAAAAAGAGAGATATACACAAGGATAGTCATCTTCGATCTACTAATGGAACAAGGCACGTAATACATTTTTTTTTAAATGCGAGGACAACAGATTGCGTAATTATACTCTTGCGTTAATTATAATATCACTTTGTAATATTTTTAATTGTAATAATATTCTACTGATGATGGTCTAAATTAGACCGAAACGTTTACACAAATTTAACGTATAATTCGAATAAAGGACATTCTCGTTCATCACAACTAGCGCTGTGGCTGTATACTCTTTGTTTTGGTTTTATTTTATATTCTAAGCCACATAAGATACATTATAATGAAATATTACTGAAATTGAAATGAACAATGGTAAGACTGTAGAGTATATAGGTGCAGGGTTCTAACACAGCCCAGTGAGAAATGACAATGAAATCAATTTGACATCGAAATGACATCAATTCCATTCGATTTTAATATCAAGTCGATTTTAATTATCATTTCTCACTGGGATGTCCTCCGAGATGGGGGGGGGGGGGGGGGGG
>NW_017275218.1:528289-545704 GCF_001594065.2 Cyphomyrmex costatus
CGCCGCGGACCCCGTGACGTACCCTCGTGACAGACTCCCCCGTAATGTCATCTCCCTCGCTTGCATCCGTGACGTCATCCCTTCCTCCGCGCCGTGGGACCCCCTGGCCCTCCCCCTCCCCCTTCTCGGAAGAGCTGAGTTAGAATCCTATGTATTCTACTTAAAATATTATTAAAATTGTAATAAATTATGATGAAATATTACCGAAATTCTTATTAAAATCTATATCAATTGATTATGCATTTTCAGCAATATTTCATTTAAGATTTCATGACAATTCATTAATACTTTATTAACAATTTAATAGAAAATATTGTTAGTTTATCTTCGTATTTGTACAAAAAATACAACGAATGTATACTCTTGGACAATGAGATCGGAACATGATTTTTTCTCAATGATTTGCGAAATGCGTAAAAGTTTTTAGAGTACGTTCCATTATGGTTTCATATATGGCCTGTAATGAGTGGTTATGATAGCTACCATATGAAATCGAAATTCTGTGGAATTGAAATATACAAAGTAAAATGAAGAAATGTGCGACGTACATTTAAAGTAAATAATAATTCAAATGCCTTTGCGAGCCATCACTGATTGAAGAGCGTAGGAAAATAGTATAATTAAATCTCTCAATTTGGTAATGATAAAATTTATTCCTCGAAACATTTCAATCCTAGATTCTGTTTTCCAATATTAATTAATTTTTTGTTGGCTGAATTAGCACACTAAATGTTATTATGCTATACTAAGTTATCGCTTTTAATAAACTAATTGTAAGTTAGTTTTCCTACAATCCTCGATTTTAAATGTTAAAATTACATACTTTATACTAATACATGTTTTATATTAGTCAGAAACAAATTTCCATTTTCATATGGTAAACCTGGAAACGTCAAGGAATTTCATTCTTTGTAACAATTCTGAATACGTCATATTGCTACATGTAACCACATTGGTTATAAATCTATTCAAATATCCATTCAAATAAATTCAGATTACACTTTATACCGATAATAAAAGTTCTTACAATCAGTGACTCGGCAAATTATCGTAAAATGTATTGTAAAAAATGATGTAAAAGGGCACCACACTCGTGCCGTACACTAGCTGGAAGATTGTCAAATCATACGATGGAGAGCCAAAAAATGAATCATAAAATTTATTTATTGCGCTATAAACGCAGCACTAGTACTGTAGAGATTGCATTGTCACTAAATATATACTTTCACAAAAATACAAAGCGGATATTGGAAACTGACACTACACAATATCACGTTATCATGCTAATAATATGGAGGAAATCTATTGCCTACAACACATGTTCTTCAGGACATAAAGCATAATTCAATTAATCACTATGGAAATATCGCAACAAGCAAGCTAGAAAATGATGATATACAGATTTACCCCGCTATTTTGCTTTCCCTAGTCTTTCGTAACAAAAAGATATAAAACTTGTTTTTAATACTACACTAGAAACTTAATTCATTAATATCTTTTAATAATAATAATTGTAATATACTAATATTTTAGAATATAAGTACCTAATTAACTAATTAACTCCAATTTGCATTTATTAAACGAAACTTTTCACTAATGTTACTCACCCAAAAGCAGCACCGCCATCAGATGGTCTCGGCGGAATCTGTATTTCTCGTAAATAAAACATACAGAGTAAAATAAAAGACACATTGCGAGATTCTCCATCCGTATTCTAACGAAGTTATTTCTTGAAGGCGACCTTTGGTTTCAAAATGAAAATAAAGTCTATTTTGAAAATTTTATTTAATTTTGTGTAAAAGAGTTAAATCAGGTGTATTCTATTCTTAAAAATTAAATATGAAATTAAATAAATATTGAATCAATCTTTCCCTGAATATCTTATACAGTTCAACAGATATTAAATTTCTATAATATCTTCTCATTGTTGAATTTACGTTTTGTAATATTGCAATTTAACGTTTCTGATATTGATTCAACATTTATGTGCTATATGAATAATTAGACAATAGAATATAATTGATTGGTTCCAAAGATAACAACTTTAATCAAATTTAATTACATGATAAATAGACTATCTGCTTTTTCTGTTTGAATTTTGCTAATACTTTAAAAATTCAATTTTGATCCATTGTATTTAAAAAAAAATGTTTTGTAGCACTAAATGTCTTTAAAATATCCCAAATATGTCGAAGATTCTAATTTAAATGTTTAAAATATTTAGGTTAGGTTATTTTATCTTTTGATAAACTTCAGCTCACTGTCTTACACTCTTACACTTTTGTGTTCTTACTTTTTTACTCTTTTGTTTATCCAATAAGTAAATTACCATGTAGTTTATCCAAAGATGAAACAACTGGCCCTTAATATATAAAATATATTGAATATATATTGAGATTTTTTTATTACGTTTTTTAAACATAACTGTGATAAATCTCTATATTCTATATTGAGTTACTTATATTCTACAATTTTGATAATAGGTATCTTACTATCTTCCCTCGATCTTTAACCTCTTTTAATAAAAATATGACCCAGTGTGTGAATATAATATGTGAATGTATTTGTAAATGTGTGCGAGCGTATGCATACGGTGTACGTGCATGCGCACATGTATGCGAAGTATGATTATTAAATAGCGGAATTGGCCAAATAAATGTTAAGTGTCGTCTCGCCGGGCCGAGCTTAAAAATCGAACAACGTATTAATTAAAATTTTTAGTTAAATTAAAAAAAGGTTCGTTTTTGCCTGATTTGGTGTCTTGTTTTGTGACTCTTTTATTTATTCCAAAAGTAAAACGTGTGTGAAGCAGGGAATCATTTTCAATCCGAAGAGATGAAGAAGAAAATGGCGAATCTACCGAAGGGCTCATAATCAGTTTCAACATTGCTTTGAACAATGAAAGACGCATATGCAGAAGTATGTGAATAGAAGTGGAGAGTATATCGAGGGGATTATAAATTAGATTTTTTAAATAAAGTACATTGATTTTTCATACTGGATCCGTTATTTAATAGCCATACCTGATATATATTGTGCGTATTTGCAAGCTTATACGTATAGAGAGAAAAGAATTCATGCATGCATGCATATATAGGTGTAGCTGAAATAAGGTAACAAACTTTGGGGCCGATGTGTCCAAGTGCATATTGAATCAAATGGGAGACCCATTTCGAACATTCATTTTAATTCAAAAATACAATTAATAATTAATATTAAATAATAATAAATATTACTTTTTTATTTTCTCATTAACAAACATTTTGAACTCTATCTCAGTAACAATAATTTTACGGGCACATGAGTGTTTTTTGATGAGTGGAGATTTCGATCCTGAAGTTTGTTACCTTATTTTAGTTACACCCTGTAGTGGGATAAATGTAGGTGTAGGTGTGTCTATTGTGTCTAAATACGGTGCTTTATTAAAGCTTTTATGTGACCATGTTCTATCAACGAAAACGTTGTGCTTCGTAAAAAAGAAATGGCAGGAGAGGCAGTGCATACACCCAGTGGACTATATAAGTAGTGTGAATATCGTATAAAAGTATCGCGAACGATGATTGATTTCAAGATATTTCAAGAAGTGAAGAGAAGGTAGAAAAGTTCACATTTTGCTCGAAGAGTCAGACAAAATATTTGTGTCTGGATGACAGAGAAATATGCAGGGCGAGAAAATACACTACTCAACAAAATTAAAGCATTGCTTGTTCCACTCCCCCAAAATAGGCAAATTTTGAGATAAAATAATTTTGTAAAAAATCATCGTATAGAGATTAAAAAAAAAAGCATTTTAGAGCATGCAATTTCTACATTTCTTATAAATTGATGAGATTGCACGGCGCGGATTGAAAATTGTGCACAAATGTGGGATTGACAACTTTCGAAGTTTGTGTGCTTTTTTTCCGACATAAAAATAAAAATGTCCTCTTTTGCTTCAACGTTGAATAACTCGGTGAAAAAAATCGTACAAAGATCGAAAAAAAAAGCAAATTAAAAGTAAAGATTCATTCTTTCGAACGCTGTAAACCGCATTTGTGTACAATTTTTAGTTCGCGCCATGGAACTTCTTAAATTTCGTAAAAAATTTTGAGATGTGATGCATCTTCATTTATGTTTGTGTGAAATATCAGTAATACCGTTTTTTTTAAGTACCAGCATGAAAAGTAGAAATTTAAATTGTTTGAATATTGTTTGGAAATTTTAAGCTCTTTAAAATTAAAATGCTTTTTTAAAAATCTCGATACGATAATTTTTGATAAAGTTATTTTATCTCGAAATTTTTTTGCCTATTTTGCAGGGTGGAACAAGTGATGCTTTAATTTTATTGAATAGTGTATATTGCGCACACGTTAATTATTTTAAGTTTTAATAACTACATGTCTGTATCATGGACTTATGAACAGCCCATTGGTGTATGTAGTGCCGTCAGAAGGAATACATTAGTGATCGTAAATACCTTCGTAGTACAAAAGCAACACTCGAATTCACTAGGTAATTCATCAATTTTCTCGATTTTTCTGCTGTCTTTTTTCTCTTCATCCTACAAAAGGTCACACATTATATATATTTTTTTTTTCGTGATTTACTTTTTATAAATAAATACACAACTCTCGCTTCGGAAACAATCGAAATGTTTTATAGCTATTCTCTTTCTTTTAATATCTGTTGTCTCTATCGTGATTCTTTCAACTGAAATTTAGTACTGATGATACAATTCGATCGATTCAAAAACGAGCCAAACCATCAATAACTTAATATCAATATAAAAACGCAACAACGCGCGTACGATTGCATGGAACTAGAAAAAGAATAGAATTTTCAATTTTACGAGATTGAAAATAAGATCCATTCATGATTATAAATCGGATGTACTTCTCCTGTGTATTTCTTTGAATATGTAAATACTATTTTGTTCATTCTTTTAAACATATTCCAGAGAAATTATTATAGCCTAGCTTTCTGCTTGATGATCATTTTTATCTACAGCATTATTATCAAGTTAACTGCAAATAAATTAATAGAAAAACTTCAATCTTGAGATCACGTCGAAAAAATATTTTATAACGTTTCTTAATTTGTTTGAAAACTTGAAAATTTTTTTTTTAAATGCTTTCTTATAAATTGAGCTACAATCTTCTTTTATTAAATTATCTTAACTTAATGTTATCAATACATTTTTAGCTTTTTATCAATAGATATTTCTAACATGTCGCCGGTATTATAGGTACAATAACATTACCGGGTAACACTTAAGGACTTCATCAGCACAACATGTCTGTAACTGAGTCGTAAAACATGAGACGTAGTCGCAGGTCAATGTACAATATATTGGTAAATCTATAAGTACGATTCGTTTACGGCCATTTTTTGTACTTAGGCCTTAATTTGGACACGTAATAAATTATAACACCGCTCGCAATTGAACAATTTTTAGACATGTTCAGAATTGACATAAAAACTCCACATTGATTTATGTAAGATGTTCATTGGATTCAGTGGCTTATGCTACGATTGTGAGCTGATGCCATTTTGTGTGTAATGACTTTTAAAACTGATTAGATATACGGTTTAGTTACAGAATAATTTAACACAGACATCGAGCGATTGAAAATCACACGCTTGAATTACGTACACATTAAAGTATAGTACTAGAGCGACAATACCATTTAAAAGTTTGATTCCATCGCGCGTTCATTGACGGTACCCCCACTGCCACTAGTGAGAGAAAATTTTTACGAGTGTCAGTTACACACTCTAAGACTCTCGTATATGATACAAACTAATCTAATAAATATGTAGCAACGTTGCATTCAGTTGCACTGCTACATATTTCTAACTTCAGTATTAAGTGTACAAATGAATTCTCGGCTCTTTCAGCGACCTCAGAATTCGTTTAAGTTGAACTCCCCCTCCCCTCTGTCATTTTGAAGTGATATCTTTTAGCTTTAAAATGAGGTACAATACTTGATCCTCCTGTGAACCTGAAAAATCAGCAGTAAACACGATGTTGTTCAAAAAGCTATATTTGAGGCACTGCTTTCTTTTCGCGTTTCTACTTAAATAAACGCGGCTGAGACGAAAGAAATGATTTATTCGTCTTTGAACGAGAATGCTGTATCGTACGAAAAAGTAACGAATCATTACATTTTAAGTAACGCGGTAATGCGTTGCTTTTTGAAATTGGTAACGAGTAACGGTAACTATAACGAGTTACTAGGGAGTTTTTGCAATACTGTTTATCTCTCAGATACGGCGAACGCCAAAGTCACGTTATCCTTTTCTTAATTAGGTGTGAAGAAAAGGATAACGTGACTTTAGCGTTCACCGTATCTGGAATAAACGGTATTGCAAAAACTCCCTACTTTTTTCAAAAAGTAACGATAACGGTAACGCGCACAACTCTGCTACTTTCTATGATCTGGACATGATAGCCAAAGACCAAACAATGATGCTAGATTGCAGTTTTTGAAGGAGGTGTGAGAGTGACACTATATAGCGCAGATGTAATTAATACGGACATTTTCTCGCGACAAGTGATGAGATCTAATGAGCGCATAGATTGTTTAGAAAAGCTGTATAATTGTTGAATATCGCGCATCGCGTGCGATACATAATCGCGCTAGTCTGCTATTATACTATTGGTACCAATTTACAAATGTGGATTTCACACAAATAGAAAATAAGTAGTAAAAACCTTAAACATTGAAATGGAAATGTAAACTAGTTTCTTCAAAAATTTATTTTAAATACAGAATATAAAATGAGCATTTTGCATTTTGTGTACAATATTTCCGTTTTAAATAAATTTATTTCAAATAATACTCATCTCTGAATATAAGTATTAACTATTATAAATACCGACCTAAGTCTAATTGTAAGAATTCAACATTGTTCATATAATCCCTAGCTGAAACCAAGGTTGTTTTATATGTATTAAGTATAATACTTGTAAAGTAACTGTTATTACGACACCAGAAACGGATAACAAAATTGTAGTTTTTCAATTTATTCGTTTTTGCCCAAAAAACGACCGATTTAAAATATATTATACTTTAATTGAGGAAAAAGGTTTTAAATCTATGGAAAGGTAATTAGAAAAACAAATTTATTTGAAAACCGAACAGTAAAACAACTTTTGAATTCCCTTAATGCTAGAAGTAAATCTCTCCTTGTCGGTTTTTATCGGCTTTCTGTTACTTTTATATTTTATTCCTTGTATTAATGCGAGTATGTCACTTCAATTTATAATAATTAATAATTATACATAATTTTTCGGAGATATAAAAGTGCTTTCGCTCATTCGTGTATTACTCACGCACACAAGCATACAAACACGCACGCACTCACACATTTTAACACGATTTTTTGCATTTGCTTATATTTTGCTTCTCTCGTAGTCTCGTATCTAATTAATATTATGTATCGTTTTGTTATACTTACGCGTTTGAGGGGATTATATCCCAGAGCGCTAAATAAATATTGTGACACACACTCTCACTCTCCTTTATAAATTAAACTGTTTTTACACTTAACCTCTATCGATATTTTATTATCACATCAATGTTTCATTAATAGTGAAAAGAAATTAGCATTCGATGCAAAACAATAATACATGGAAAAATATAATACATGTACGTGGAGATAAAATAATGCGATGGGGCATTCATGAACAACTCAACGTGCAAAAAACGTAGACAGTTATACATATTCAAAAATGAAACAACGAGGATTCATAAATCATTTTGATGTGCAAATTTAGGTATTTTAATTTTTAACAATATAGACAAAAGAAGAGCAAGGAGCCAGTAATGTAACAAAGAAATTTAATTCAAATAATGAAAATAAGATATTACAAAAAATATACGTTTCGATTCCGATTGGGTTATTTTCAAATAATTATTATATCGTTATTTTTTATTGCAAACTTTTCTATCATTCGTAAATATAATTGGTATAATTTTCGTAGCTAGTTGATCATGCTCAAAAGAATCCTAAATAATTTTTATGTCAATTTAAAAAGAAGGATACATTGAGAGAAAAATGTATCATTAATAATTATTTTTAAACAGCATAAATATAATATAACATTTATTAACAGAAAATAAATAATTTGTTAAATAAAAAAAAATATATAATAGTTTAATTAATAGTTCTCTTGTATTAAGTAAATTTACATTTAGTAAATATTCAACTGGCACTATTCAAACTCAAATATTTATAAAATTTAGACTCATTAACAATGTAATTACATATAGGCAGCAGCCGTATAATTCATGCTCATAACAACACTCATAAGTACTATTTTTCTTTAAAATTTTATAAACAACAAGGATGAAATGATTTTTGAGCGTTGTAAGCGTGAATCTGACTACGGCCATATATCATAATTGAGCAAAAATACAAAAACAACTAACAAGTAGAGAATAATGATAAGATGCCGATTAAAATCATTGCAGCAAAACAGCGATATCTGGTATTAATTCTCAATAGCTGATCAAAAATGTATATTCGTAAGAGCACATTCAAAATTAGTTGCGTTCAGCAGAGAAACAATAATCGATAAGCGCTCAGTAATTTTTTTTAATATAATTGATTCTTGCCTTTAATTCTTTATTAAATCAAAATGTAGAAATCAGTCATATTAAAGAATCACTGAACACATATTGATTAGTTTTTTTTACTATTAAATACAGAAATTCTTACACTATGATGCAAAGTACGCTTTGCATCAAGAAAAAAAGTTGTTCATTTTAAGTATCTTAATTTTATAACGTTCTATTTCATAAGGATTATGTATATGTTTCAATTGATATTAAAAAAACAAAGAAGTGTTAAATGTTGATGACTCATAGAATGATAATTATTTACAATAACGAACATCTCATCAATCTCGATATATGTTGTCAAAATTATAACAGCATAAGTGATACATTCAGAAAGTTTTAGTCGTTGTTCGTTGTTTATTATTAAAAAGTTGTTAAAAAATAAAGTTTACAAATATGAATATGTGTAGATAAATTTTTAAATTAATCGGTTGAACTATTTTTTCATTTTGACAAAATTAGGCATTCAACGCGCTTATGGATTTACAAATTTCCGTACGAAATACGGTTCCATTATAGATTTTCAATTTTTCGTAAAAAGTAAAATTTAATCTGAAAATAAATTAGGTTTGTATTTGCGGCAGAAAAGCCTTTCAGACACACATGTATTTTTACTTGCAAAAAGTTCAATTCTTCCTCTCTGTCTTCTCGCGAGCTAGATCGATCATTCAGAGCCATAATCTTGATAACATATATATGGTTGACGAGGTGTCCGTTATTGTAAATAATTATCTAATATTTCAATAGAATAAAATTTGTTATATAGTTACACATATTTATAATAAGCATAAAAGTATATATATTAAAAGTATATTTAATAATCTTCAAGCAAACATAATATTATGTGTTCCAAATATTAAGAAAATGTTCTAAAGATTTTAATGATTTTTGCTTTTCTAAATATACGAAAATTGCCGAATGTTAATAGAAAATGACACGTTTAACAACCCATCATTTAAATGTTAATAATTTATTTATTATATAAAAATATTATATTAAATAAATTTCTCTTAGACGTATTTTTAAATTTAAAAAAATATATTTTAGAAAATTATGAAATCATTTAGACAAATAATAAAAAAAATACTGTAACACATAGGACTCATTAAAACGGATATTCATTGCATATTTTAGAAAATTATGAAATCATTTAGACAAATAATAAAAAAAATACTGTAACACATAGGACTCATTAAAACGGATATTCATTGCAGCTATATGGATTTTTGTAAACGACATGCAGTCATTATTTTTTTTTTTTGTTACTTTTGAGCATGGAACAATTAGCTGTACAATTAAAGTAAAAAAGACTTTTTAAATATTAGAAAAATTTAACTGTTTAATACAACTGACATTATTAATGCAAATAACTCTTTTTTTAACAACTATTTTATGGAAAAATTATCATCGTGTATAAATATTTATAAATCTGGTCTATTTCTAATAAACGTGAAAGTCAAGTACAAATAAAATATAGACTATTTTAGACGTTCACGGTATTTAGAAAATGTAAACATAAAGAACCTTAGGAAACCTTTTACAAAATTCTCATTGCAAATGAAAACAACTCCTAGTTTATATCTGACCTTCTATTGATCGCGAATTTTCGATTCGAGTCGTCGATCAGCGCTGACACAACTTCCGCGTTTACATCAGTTTATTAATTTTCCCGTTTTGTCTCATGAATGATCCGACATGTGTGTTCTTTCCGTTGAGAAAAGCATTCCGTTGAGAAAAGCAGAAACTGTTCATATCCGGAAGGAAGGAGTGTACACTTAGCGAAGAGAATCGGCATTGTTGATTGGACGAGTCGATAGGACTTGACAAAGTCCAACATGTTAGAGCAGTAGTTAATTTGCGTGTGAACGAATAAATGTGTGACGAATGTATCTCTCGGTAGCTTCGTTCAACGATGTTGGTCAACGCGTGCTGTCGGATATTGCCTGTAACATAGCGACACCAAGTGCGTGAGAGAGACAGTCGTCATCAGATGATTCTCGATTGAAATCGGTTCATTGTGACAGAAATGTAATTAACTAATATTCATTGCGCGTATCAATTATATAACTCTAACAAGGAAACGGTCGGAACAGTCCGTCACCGATTTTGACGCGCTTTAGATATGTTGTAGAGCATCCAAAAATATTCGATCAGTATTTTTTTATAACGGTTTATCTCAAGTTTTAGGGGGTGAAACACCCCCACGAAGAAAATGTATTTTTTTCTTTTCAGCGAATATATTCGAAACTATGCCGCGTATAAAAAAATGTTTTACATTGTACAAAATTTTTTGGCTCTCTCGTAGCCCTTTTTCTTTTTCATTATTTTTAAATTTATTGAGCCTTATTAAAAACATACTTTATACAAAAGTTTTACAGTATTTTATGTTCTAATAATGTATTCATTTTCTTTTTAAATCAAATTTTTTAATTAACCCCCACCCCCACTTATCAGGGTTAATTAAAAAATTTCATTTTTTTTTAATGAATACACTATTATATGGAGCATAAAATACTGTAAAACTTTTGTATAAAACATTTTTTAATTCATACGCGGTATAGTTTCGAAGATATTCGCTGAAAACGAAAAAATCCATTATCTTCGTGGGGGTGTTTCACCTCCTAGACCTAAACAGCTATAAAATAATATTGGTTGAATACTTTTTGATGCTCTATAAGATATCTAAAGTGCATCAAAATGGATGAAGGACTGTTCCGACCGTTCCCTTGTAAGTATAGATCCCGTTGCTTACAAAAAGGTTATCTAGGACTACGTTTACGTACACCACATTATATAGACGCAAATATACGGAGTAATAATCAACAAATGATACTGTTTAATAAAAAAAAAGGATATTTTGTTCTCTCTTAAATAGGGCCGAAAACCGACCTTATGCAGACTCCTTCTTTATACAATAGTTACAGTTGCAAAAAGAATACTAATATATTGTATTTTGACGCATATTAAAACTACAATATACAATATACATGTGTATAAAGTTTTAGACAAGTTTTGTTGCAAGTAAAATTAAATTAGTAGAATCGTCGAGCCTCTTAAGGGGATTTTAAAGTGAAGACTGAATTCCGACAGAATCATTATTTTACTGATTCGATGGGACTTGCACACAAACGATTTACGATGACCGATACATCACTACATCATATATATACAGAGTGTTTCCAAAATACCGCCCAGCATTCATATAGCGTTATTCCTGATAAAAAATTCAGTCGATTACTATTAGGAAATTTTTTACACCATGCCTTACCGAAGCAGTTATTATCGAGTAAAGATAATCCAACTGACGCCGTGTTTTAAACGGACGTGAGCCGCGCGTCTAGTAGTGTGCGTGATAGCGCACCTATTACCGCTATTAGCGGTATTATTACCTATTAGCGCACGTATTACCAAGACAATTAATCAAGACGAAGCAGCTTTATCTTGATTGGCTAAATTTCGATGCGCAATCCGCAATCTCAATCCGATCCGCGTCCACAGTCCGTAGGGTGACACAAGCTTTACGATCTGCGTGGATCCGCGGAAGCTTCTGGTCGACACTTATTGTGTGGTGACCGAGTACATTGTCAGAGGGACGCAGGATCTCCTAACTGTGATCGAGAGAAACTCTGGGCTATTGAAGCTATCGTATTGTTGAGGATGTAGCTATCGTGGTGAGACGAGCGTAATCGTAAGATTAGAATTATAAAACCACCAATCGCGATATTTTGTGTGCGTTAACGATTTACGCGAATTGCGAGCGACCGATGTCGTACCGACCAATTGTAGTGCTAAAGTATTCGAGCACGTGCCATGACGCTCAAACGCAAAGGTTTAAGTAGTAATTGTAAATAGTAAAATTGTGTGAAGTCTGGCACGCTCTTTTGTGCCATGACGGCAAGTGAGATCTTTGTCGATTAACGTAAGCTGTCGAATAACGCAAAGTACGTAATAATATACAAATTTAAAGAAGAACCACACTCTATGCTCCTTAAAGTAAATTGTGTAAAGTAAAAGTGAATACAGAGCTATATCGCATAATTAGAGTTACAGAGGACGCGACGAAGTTGTGCCGTTGCTCGCGAATTACGGTCACATAGTATAAATTCACACGCGATTGTAGAAGCAGCCAAAATCCGGCTTGACCATTACGGCTTGTTTCTCATTGATTTTAATTCTCACGATCCTATAAGATTTGATAATATTACGGCTCATTATTTACGTAAAATGTTTCTAAATGTTGTCACAAAATTTTTTTAATTTTGAATATCATGGGTGGGATGTGCTAGTACATAAAAAATAAAGAATAAAAAATCTTTTTTTTTTGCAATCATTAGGTATTTTTTTAAATCATTCAACTTTTATTTAAAATATATATATTTTTTCTTTAACTCTGTGTTTCAGCGAATGTCATTCATTTGACCACGTTGTGAATTGACTACCAGCCACCCACGGCGCTTGAACAATGAAAAGTTCCTGCCGCTGTGAGTAGTTGTGGTCAATCGCAACGTGGTCAACCTGGACGCTCCCAGTTACGGTGATATTCACTTTGGAAGGAAAAGATCGAATTTTTCAAGAGACTTTCACGTCCTTAACGTACAACTTAGCAATGAATAAAAACGCGTAAGTCATATTTTTTCATTTTTTCGTATCCGAGCTTATTAAAATCAAATGGAACACTTTGTGTTTTCTCATAATTAATATTAACTTATAAATCATAAACGTATGGACCAGTGTTGGAAAAGTTCTTTTTAAAAGTAACTTGTTACCGTTACTCGTTACCTATTCTAATAGAGATAAAGAGTTAACGCGTTTTACCGTTACTTAAAAGTAACGATAAAAAAATTGTTACTTTTCGTTACGCTTTTTTGTAATTATGCAGTAGCTACTCATCGATTTTGATAAAATTGGGATCATTCAAAGCGTGTTTGCACGAAGTGAATGAATCTGGCAGAAAAACACCGCATTCGGTATCGTGAATTGAGTTATTAAACGTTAAAGTTCGAGATTTTAGAAGTTAAGATATCTGTCATCTCAGTTCGATACAGCGCTGTTCGATATATACGTTCTGCTCTAATTACAAATTCTCTGCTTTACAAACACAAACACAAATTCATCTGCTTTAAAAACAACAATTCACTATTTTAAGCACGCGAATTCTCTGCATTAATAGTATACTCTAATGAGTATGGTTTTATTAAGGAGGGATATTTTAAATAATTACCCGACTATATTAGAATCATATTTACTTATATATATCTTAGTTTTCTTTCTTCCTTAATAACGGCATAATAATGAGTTTCCTGTTTTATACTTTTATATCAACTTTTATCCCGCTCTTTCTAAACAATCATTAGCTGCGTTCAGCAGACTCAACAGTTGAGTGAGCGTTCGCTGCTATTGATGTATCTTTCTAGATCTAAAATTCTGATTGCATGATCTAAAAGAATACACCAATAACAGTGAAAAAAATAACGCTCATTCAACTGTTGAGTCCGCTAAATGCAATTATTGAATATTGTTACATAAAAAAAAAAACATCCATGAATGCGTTCAGATTTCCAGTGGGAATTTCCCAGCCAAGTGCTCCAAGGAATCCCAACAAAAATAATGTAAATAAGTCACTAGATGTGAACTGGCTCTAGGAATTTTTCCAAACCAAGTTATGCCATTGGGCTATTTCATTACGATCCGAAATTTACTATAACCTTATTGACGGCCATGACCTATCAAAGTGTATAATCAAACAAGTAACGACACAAGTCTTAGCGCTAAATAAGCGCAGCGATAAACTATACGGGTTTGAGCACCGTAAGATTACCGTAAGACATTAAGACTTTCAGGATAATTAACAAGATTATTTTTTACTTGCTTACAAACGATTAGATTATTTACTTTTGCTTATATAGCACGTGGTAGCACGCTATCAAGAAATGTAGCGATGTCCATTAGTTCCAACGTCATACGCCAAAGATTGTGCGTTCCTTACGTCTACATTTTAAGTCTGTCACAGGGTTGGGTAGTAACTAATTAAAACGTTAAAAGTTAAAAAAAAAAGTTAAAAAGTTAATAACTTTTAACTTAACTTAGTTAATTTTAAATGCATTAAATTTTAACTTAACTAAGTTACTTTTAAACGTTAACTTTATAACCTTTTTTTTTAGTTAAAAAATTTTTTAATGTCTTTTAAATATTTTAGAAAAATAACAAGATATAATAAGACTACCCGGTGAGAAATGACAATGGAATCGACGTCGAATCGATGTCAATTAACTTTAACTTTATTCAATTAAAAAAAAACATCAACTTACCCAACCCTGGCTCTGTCATAATGTGTTACGGTAATTCTGTGCTCAGACCTTACCGTGTACTTTACGCGAGATATCTGTACACGCAAATATAAAGATATATGTAGTATATGAATACATATTAAATGTTTGAACTTACGTTAGAAGTCATATTCCCCTGGTTAGCATGTTGCGCTGGTATTTTGTCCTGATAGAAGTCATCGTTCTGGGTATTCGGTACATTCTGGACAAAATCGAGGAGCCGACGATTTGGGCTGTTAGGCGTAGTAGGCAGATCATTAGATAAATTCGGGAAACAAGCGTTAGATGTACTGCGCCGATGCCGCGATAGACTGTAATGCTCATAATTGCGGTAACAACCGGGTCCAGTCTGAGCAGGTCCACGGCCACATGCGGATTCTCCCTCCGTACTATTACCATCCACTCCAGACATGTTATGACCTTTAAATAAGTTAAAGATATGCGTTATTCTCCAGAATGGAAGAATATATCGCCGAAGAAGTTAACAATTGAATACTGTTAAAGGTATATTACTTTCTATTTAAATATTGTATGAATTAAACACATTTTATGAAACTACATATAATAAAAATTATATATATACAACTAAAAGACTATACTATAAAAGTATCTCTCTCCATTAATTATCTTTCGTCTACAAATCTCAGTTTAAACTCGATGATCGATCTCGTAATGCTCGTGTCACATTGGAGATTGAGAAATGTGAATTGAAAATTAGAATTCGGCCAATCAGACAATTTTAATTTCAATCTGTTTTGTTTTGATTGGCTGAATTCCAATTCTTAAATCACAATCCACAATCTTCAATAAATAGTGTAGCATAGGCATAATGCTGTACTTTTCATTTTATACTAGATTATTTTTTAAATGTAAGAAAACTGAACTCCGTCTGTTTATCGGCGGTGACGCGTACTATTCACTATATATATATAATGAGCAATTTTAGTGCTTTAACAAAAATAACACCTTTGGACATAATCAATTACCATGCTGCTCTGTGCACAGTAAAATTTTCATAAACGATGCGCGTATGTGTATGATATTAATATTTCTGTCGGCTAAATAATTAATTATTGAGTATCGTGTTCATGAAGACAACGTTGTTATCGTTGTTTTGAATGCGGAGTGGAAATAGTGTACTATGTATTATTAGGTTTTGGTGCAAGAAACGCTAGCGATGTTATACGATCAGCAAGTATTAGCCACAGATTTTTATGTATTACACTAGATTAAATCTGCCCCTTGAACTACAGCCAAAAATTGTCAAAGAGCATCCGTACATCCCATTTAAAATGAGGGAAATGATTATTTTGAAAAATGTTTCAACAAAAATTGTTGGGGATCAAATGCATTACATGGGCATATGCGATTAATCTTGGTTGGCGTCGTATTAAGATCGTGTTAAGATCGACTTGAATTTTTTAAATGGGAACCTATATGTTGCATATACATATATTATTGCATATTCTTATAGCTGAACGTCAAGACGTTTTCAAAATACTGTCTATAACTTTTTCTTAAATTAAGATTGCTTGCTTCTTTTTTGACGATTTAAGCGGAGAGCAAAGACTCTTGCATAACGCATAACACATAACATATAAAAAATTCAACCAATCAGAGTTCTTTATTTCATGGGAAGGAAGGAAACGAAGGACTTTGAGTGCTACATTTACTTATGCATTATGTGTTATGCGCTATGCAAGAGTCTATGTGTTTCCTGTCTTATTTAAACTAGCTGTCGGTGCTTCAGTTACATTATATATTATATAATTATATATTATATGTACTATATATATACACTGGGCAAGAAAATTAACGCAACACCTGTTTCACTCTGCAAAAATAGGCAGACTTCAAGATAGAATAACGTCGCCAAAATCATCGTATCGAGATGTTTAAAAAAGCATTTTACAGCTTGAAACCTCTATTTTTCAGATCGCTACTTGAAAAAGTGGTCTCAAGGAGATTTTATAAAGTTACACAAACATAAATGAAGATATATCAGATCTCAACATTTTTTACGAAATTTGCGGAGTTCCACGGAGCGGACTAAAAATTGTATGTAAATGCGATTTACATTACTCGAAAGATCGAACCTTTACTTTTAATTTACTTTTTTACGAAGCTCCGTACGATTTTTTTTCACCGAGTTATTCAACGTTGAAGCAAAAATGACCCTTTTACTACAACGTTGAATAAATCAGTGAAAAAAAATTGTACGGAGCTTCGTAAAAACGCAAAATAAAGATTTCGAACGATGTAAACTACATTTATGCACAATTTTTATTTCGTGCATTGGAACTTTTCAAATATCGTAAAACATTTTTAGGTTTGACGCACTTTTATTTAAGTTTGTGTAACTTCACGAAATATCAGTAAGACCGTTTTTTGAAGTACGAGTCTGAAAAGTAGAGATTTCAAGCTTTAAAATGCTTTATTAAACATCTCGATTCGACGATTTTTTACGAAGTTATTTTATCTTGAAG
>NW_017275219.1:0-34882 GCF_001594065.2 Cyphomyrmex costatus
CATTTTAATTTTAATTGCTATTTCAATGAGCATTATTTTCTAGAAATACTACTATCCGTTAATTAAAATTTAAGTAACTTTTTATTCCTTGTAAATAAAATTAGAAGCAAAAATGTTATAGAGAACAGAAATGTTGTAACATTAAAACGAATTGACTTTAGTTATTTTCAACCAAAAACGGTCGCACATTTAACATAAATTATATAGCATAAATCTATAATAAAATAAATGGTGAATGTTTACAATAATGCGGATCCAACTCTGATGATTTTGACCTTAACTGTATATTGTTATACCCTCATGATGACATGATCATAGTTTTTCGAAAATTTTAGCCTCGCCTTATTATATGTTTAATTATCATTAGATAAAATTAACAATAAATATTTATTTAGTTATACAGGGTATCCAATTTTAAATGATCCAGCCAAATATTTCGAAATCTAAACCAAGTAGACAAAAATATTTCGGACAAAAGTTGTTTGTCTCGTAGAGGGACATAAGATGGTGCCATCGATTTGACCTTGGAAATTCCTCTGAAGGTCACGTGAAGGTTACCGTTAATTTTTTAAATCGAACCCCTTATTTCTCATTGCACATTCTTACAGCTCATCTCGAGAGCTTTCCAAAACACTATAATTAAGTTACTTTTCGTTACGTACTAGTTAAGTTATAACAGTGAAAGAGAATAAATATTATCTATAAACTTAGGGAATAAATATTAATATTTCTAAAAATGAGATGTTATTTATTTCTTTATGAATTATAAGAAATAGGGTTTCTAATAAAGTAAATGGTTGTATGTGCTATCATTATCACTACGTTATTACTTTACACAATTTAATATTTTAATAATAAATTTTTGTACGTTAAATTCATATATATAAAAGATATTATTTGTAAATGTAATAAGCATTTAGCAATAAAAGTTTTGCTAAATAATTAAAAATTTCATGGAAGATAAGGGTCTAATGTATTAATTTGTCACGGACGATCCTGAGGCTCAGCGTTACGCGCTCGATCTTACTTTATAACTTAACTAGAACTTAACGAAAAGTAATTTAGTTGTAGTGTTTTGGATGGCACCATCTTATGTCCCCCTTCGAGTCAAACAACCTTTGTCCGAAACATTTTTGTCTACTGTGTTTAGTTTTAATGATATTTGACTGGATTATTTAAAATGGAACACCGTGTATAACTAAAATTTTAGCTATCACAAAAGGGAGGATTCTGTTTTCTTACAAATCGATTACCTACAGGCATCGTTTGCCTAGCTATATGCAGTTTTGTAAACAAATAAAAATTTGAGAAACAACATTATACTTTTGTTTATATGCATTATTGCCTATAAATATTATTGCTTACAGCTCAATTGTCTACATGCACTTTTGCACACAAATAAAAATTTCAAAAACAAGGTTACATTTGTACTATATTTATTATTGCGTATCTATACATGTATTATTGTCTATAACTATAAAAAGTAGTGTAGGTAAACGATATTGTAAACAATCGATTTGTAGACAAAAGGAGCCCTTTCGCTACAAATAACTCAGTATCTTTAATAATAATAGTTACTCGAATGAAGCACAACTTTACAACAAAGCGAAAACCCTATCCTATACTTTCCCCTTGCACTTTTATTTAAAAAATCTATAATATTTAATAACAAAATGTGTCGATTTATTAAAAAATTCACGTGTTTAATTAATTAGAGAAGAGAATATGTAAATATAAATTTTGAATTATTTATTAATTTTTGGAGTAATTTGAAAGAAAATTTACATTTTTATTTAATTAAAGTAGAAAATATTCATATGAAAATTTGTTGCGCTCCGTAACACCGTAAGTATGTAAAATCGATAAATGATGCATAAAATGTCATATTATGGTTCAAAATATCGGAAATAATAATTAATTTTTATTGTTAATAACTTTTGAACAAATAATGAGAGGGCGTTATAATGTTTCGGAGATCACTTAGGGTCATGATCTTGACAACATATTATACATATTTCGTATATTAATGTGAAGATTGAGAACGAAGTCTAATTAATGTAAAAGCTATTGTAAATATTGGCTAAAAATGTATTCTTAACGATAATAACACATAAAATTATTTACTCCGCGATATAATAAAAGATACAGAACACTATGGTCACTATGTGAACTAAATATCATTTAGTTTAAGTATTGTAAGTAACTTACGTGATCCATTATAAGTTCTCCCGTTACGCAATACAACAAAGTATTCATCAATAAAACAATGATCATTAAAATTGAAAAACATCCTTGTACAATAATAGATTTATCTATATTTCTATCTGTAATTACCTGAAATGTATACAAAACAAGAAGAACATAAAAAAACATATGCGTACTTAAAAATATTATCTCAAAATTATTCTACTGAATCTTACAATCGTAAATAAAAATCCATTTAGGCAAAATACAATGACAAAATGAAATACTAATACTAACATCATTAATGAGTATGTATTTTCGATATATTCGGCAAATCTATAACAATAAGAATATTAAAAATTGCTATGATATTAAATAAATAAAACAATATGTAGATATGCATACATATATATATATATGTATATAGTATATACAATTATATACAAAGTGAAAAGAAAATACAGGAAATCTGATATTTAAAAAAATTTCAAAACCTAAAATTAATTTAACAATCTCACTATCAATAAAAATAAATACGCCATCACAACACGAACAATATAATTAAATAAACATTTAACTTAATTTTTATAAACAAAATATTGAAACGAATTAATGATCTCAATACTTTCTCACAGAAATAATTAATTTGTCAATTTAATGACTCTAAATTAATAAAATAATGACGGTTTTTTATAAAACATGTGTGTTTGTGTGTGTGTGTGTGTGTGACCAAATAGTTATTTTTAAATAACTTTCACATATTACTTTCTATATTTAATATATGTTAATAACAAGGATCAATAAATTTAAAAAATAATTAATACAAACAGGACTACGAGCCAACATTTGTTAAAATATAAAGTCTTAATAGATATAAAATGTCATTAGTTAAAAATAAATATAAAGTTTAATAAAATTTAAGAACAAACGTTTCGACCTTTTTTTAACATTGAGAATGACCTAATAAAGGTCAAAACGTTTGTTCTTAAATTTTATTAAACTTTATATTTATTTTTAACTAATGACATTTTATATCTACTAAGACTTTATATATTTTAACGAATGTTGGCTCGTAGCCCTGTTTATATTAATTATTTTCTATATTTAAATTAATTACGTGTAGAATTATGCACAACTTTTTTCAGAATAAGAAATTATGTTACAAATTAATAATGTAAATTATTATTATTATACTAGTAACTAAATAATAACTAAATCCATTTATTTTGTAATAATTTTGTAAATTATTCTATCATAAACAAAAATTCATACCTGATAAGACGTAAATGGATCCTTACGATGTTGCATAAATCATTATTGAAATTTTCGTATGACATCAAATTAATTAATCGATATTTTAAGTTTTCTAACTGGCCACAAACATGAAGAACTATTAGTACTAGAAAAATATCTACGCACGTGTAAATGAAACCTGCTAAAAAAGTCGTTAAGCTATGAATGAAAAATGTCAATTCAAATTGCGGACTCTTGTCTGTATTATAGAAATGATATGTCTTCAACGGTAACGGTTTGCGCTTCCCCGTGAGATTCGCTGTATCTATTACTGGAATTCCAAAACACGGTAGAATGGTTGCTGCGAGTATCCCTATTATCACGAAAATATATCCAATCATCATAATTAATCGTGCTGTTCTTGCTCGTTTTATCATCACATTTCTTTCTCTATCTTGCTTGAATGCTATCCAATCTTCCGCCATCATGTTTATAATTGATAATAGAACTTAAAAATATAAATAACAAAACATAAGCATTGTTAAAGACACTAATAATGTTTCGACATGTTTTGTTATTTGTAAACCATCGTATAAAAGAAAAAAAATTACACACATTTTATGACTTATATTCCTGTATATTGAAATATAAGAGTAAATCATACATATATAAAAACTAATGTAAAGAGACAAGGGCAATGAGCCAATAAATTCCTTAAAATCCTTTAAATTAATACATGTATATAATCTAATATATGTATATAATTTCTGGTTCCTAGTAACAACACACAACATATTTGTAATTGTTATTATTTGTCGAAAGCCAACTTAACAAAGTGACAGAATATAACACTAATATTTTATTTTATATAAATTTAGAAATACCTCTTTGTTTCTGACGTATGACAAGATATTTTATTGATGCTATTAACATGGGTAATGCCGTTTGCAAATTCTTTATGACAGATACCATATTGCCCCAAACCTGTACAACCGCATATATCATCGGAATATTACAAACAAATATTAATAAAATGTAAATGATGCCGGCCCAAATTTCTGACAAGTTTTTCTTAATGCGTTTGTTGGAATTAGGCCACAAGCCCACTATTTTGAAACCAATACGATGTAGTTGAACTGCCCACATAAAATCTAAATGAATTTTTATATAAGTGAAACAAAAAAAAAATATATATATCTATTTCAAATATTTACATTTAACGATAATAAAATATCTCAAAAAGAATTTAAAATACAAAATTATTCAATTTTATTTAATGTATATGTACATATGTGTGTATATATAAGTATAAAGCACTCTTAATAATATAAATAATGTAGCATGAAATTAATACCTCTGTACTCTGGAAATGTCGTAATGTCCATGTCCGAAACTGGAATATGAAGATCTCGTTCTTTCCATGGTATGACGTAGAAATTGTAAAATGATCATCACGCATGCTCTCCACACAAACGTAAAACATCTTTGTTAAATAAGAATTTCACGTCATTTAATATAATAAATATTAAGTATGCTATCCCTGACTACAACTACCGATACTGTATTGATAAAAATTTTAAAACGTTCATGTTACAAAAAGCGATTATGTCTGGTATAAAATGTAAGAAAAAAATATTGTATAGCATAGTAAGTTCGCTATACACGCTTGAAAAACTTTCTTGATGTTGCATTATATATGCGTCTATTGTGAAACAAGAAATAATGCTATTGCATTTTTAATGCAACTATACAAGAGCCACAAAAATTGCTATAAAGAAAAGAGATAATATGAAATGCGTATGTTCAAATATCTCTTTCAAGATATATCTATTCTTACAGTAAATGTGGGTGAAAGTGATACTATATCTAGATTATAAGTAGATTATAATTTGTATTTTACAATTTATATTTCTAATAATAAAATTTCACTGCCATAAAATTATCATTTTATAACGCATGGTAGCTTTCAGTGCTCTGGCAACTTTCACGCAATTGACAACTCATAGATTTTAACACGTATCTGTTTATTGAAGATGAAGAAGCCGTTCAATACTTTTCTTAAGTTCGAAGTAAGTGAGGAAACAGACATAGGGTAGGCATTAATGTTGTTATATTAATTTTACCATGTACGTTTATTCCAAAACATAGTTAACACAAAAAATTGATGAAATGTTATTGTTACATATAATCTAAATAATAAACAAGCATTAAAGAGAATTTTGTTTTGAAAGATAAATAAATTATAATTTTGATCTCAACGATGAAATCTTTCTTACGATTTATTTCTTGTACTTTTTTATGTGCAAATACATTTTTAAATTTATTTTAATCTAATCTAAAATATGTAAAAAATTGCATTAAAAATAGCACAATTTTGAAATTCTATCTTTGTAATTTTCAATATTTTCCAATTTGCGTAGTTTAAAATTGACGTTTACAAAAGATTTCTTCTTTCGTTTATAGATCCCTGGGATTTCTGGATTTCTCTTAAAGTAACGTACAACAACCTTATAATCTCTATCACACTATTATAAAACAAAATATTGTTATAAAATGCTTAGAGATATAATTTATAATACAATAAACAAGATTCAATAAGCGATAAAGATAATTTTATTTTTACAATAAGGTAACATTTAAGGCGTTTTGTAGGGAATTCTACATTATGGCTTCTATGCTAACATCGTAATTATAAACATATATATTTATATGTTAATGTAGTACATTGAATATATGTATTATCTTCAATCATGTTTTGCTAATAGAAATGATATGTAGCCAAGCGATGATTTTAATATCTAAAATTAATTATTATAGTTATTTTCTGTCATTTGAGATATATAATACAATAAAAGCTTTATGGACGACTTAAATTCTATATGGAGGATATAGTCCAATCATGATGTACATTTAAAAAAGAAAAAATTGGAAGCAGCAATTTTATTTTTGGAGGGTCTCAGGGATGTCAAGAAAAGCTTAACTTGAAGTTTTCGACCTCTGTTTCCCGGTTGTCTTTTTTGCTACAGTTAAAAACACCAAAAAAATGGTTTTTTTGCAATAACTCGGGTTCTAATCAACTTAAAAGGTCGATATTAGGCCCATTTTAAAGGTTTTTTATGCTCTTCAATTTTTGTCATATAATATTTTATCATGCGACCGATATTTTTCGAGATATGGAACGATTTATCGCGATTTTTGTACTGAAAATAAGTTTTTTTTTTGTTTTTTGCTTTTTACTCGGTATTCTTAACGGAAAATGTAAAAGTGACTTGAGAAGAAGATGTAGAGAATTAAAAAACGAACAATTCCTTTTTTTTAATTTTTTTTATTTTCCCTTTTTTTCGAAAAATATCGGTCGCACGACAAAATATTATATGACAAAAATTGAAGAGCATAAAAAAACCTTTAAAATGGGCCTAATAACGACCTTTTAAGTTGATTAGAACCCGAGTTATTGCGAAAAAACCATTTTTTGGTGTTTTTAACTGTAGCAAAAAAGACAACCGGGAAACAGAGGTCGAAAACTTCAAGTTAAGCTTTTCTTGACATCCCTGAGAACCCCAAGAATAAAATTGGTGCTCCCAATTTTTTCTTTTTTAACCCATTTTTATGTACATAATGACTGGACTAATATTCCTAATGTTATTTGGTGTTCTCTGGACTTGTGACACAACTTGAAAAGTCCCATACCTTTTTGCAATTTTCGCAAATTAATAGTTAAAGAAAAATTAAGTACTTAAACAGTACTCATTTAATGCGCCTATATCCGCATGGTATACCGTCGAATGAAATTGTGCGGTGAGATATGATAACCGACAAGCACAAAGAGACCTTTTTTGTCTCGTTGCTTATGTGTTGGAATTTTGCTATTTCATAAACATACACACACAGTCGTGCGTAAGGCACGCACATACTCACATTCATGCATATATGTACACGTGCTCAGACACTCGCTGTTGTATGAAAGTGTAGACAGCAAGAGAAAAAAAGAAAATGAAAAGAGAAAGAAAAAGAGGGAGAGAGAGACAGAAAAAGTGAGGGTGCATATAGAAACAGATTAAATAGTAAAGAGCAAATTTAAAGCGAGAGAAATCTAAATAGTCTGTCTTACACTGCAAAAAGTAGCCAATGTTAATGGAAATATCTTTCCAGCAGTAATGCATAAAGGATGTTTAGCTTGCATCATTAACATAATCAGACTTCTCGCCTTTCTCGATTCTAATTTGTACCATTCAAGATTGCACATTGCTCGATATACCTTGTTGCACTTAATAAACATATATATATATATATATATATAAGGAAATATTAATATTTGTTTTACTATTTCAATGAGCATAATTTCTAGAAATACTGCCATCAGTTAATTCAAATTTAAATAACTTTTTATTTCTTGTAAACAAAATTAGAAGCAGAAATATTATAGAGAACAGAAATGTTCTAACATTAAAACGAATTGACTCTTGTTATTTTCAACCAAAAACAATTACACATTTAACATAAATCATATAGCATAAATCTATAGTAAAATAAATGGTGAATGTTTACAATAACGCGGATCCAACTCTGATGATTTTGACCTTAACATATATTGTGTTACCCTCATGATCATACAGTTTCCGGAAAATTTTAGCCACACCTTATTATTTGTTTAAATGTTATCAATTGATAAAATTAACAATAAATGTTTATTTAGTTATATAACTAAAATTTTAGCTATAACAAAAGGAGGATTCTGTTTTCTTACAAACCGATTACCTCTACGGTCGTCGTTTGCCTAGCTACATGCACTTTTATACACAAATAAAAATTTGAAAAACAAAATTATTTTGCCTATATGCATTATTGCCTACAAGTATTATTGCTTACACCTCAATTGTCTACATGCACTTTTACACACAAATAAAAATTTCAAAGACAAAGTTACATTTGTCTATATTTATTAATGCGTATCTATACATGTATTATTGTCTATAACTCGAGTGCTTATATGCGTTATCCTCTGATTTAGAAACAAAGTTTAGATAACAAACGTTCTGTTTAAAAAACACAAATTCTTTTTTAAAACAATTGGTCTGCTTTAAAATACAATTCTCTGCCTTAAAAATATAAATTATTTTCTTATTTAAGCTGATAATTTTTCATTATCGTGTAAAAGTGCTTATGTAGGAAATGCAGTCTATACATAGTACATACATGTAGGCAATAATAAATGTAGGTAAATGTGATTTCGTTTCTGGAATTTTTATTTTTATGCAAAAGTGCTAGTAGATAATCGAGTTGTATGCAATAATTTTTGTGCGCAAACGAACTGTCGGTAAAAGTAGTGTAGGTAAACGATAATGTAAACAATCGATTTGTAGACAAAAAGAGCCCTTTCGCTACAAATAACTCAATATCTTTAATAGTTACTCGAATAAAGCACAACATTATAACAAAGGCCCTATCCTATACATTCCCCTTGCACTTTTATTTAAAAAATCTATAATATTTAATAAACAAAATGTGTGGATTTATTAAAAAATTCACTTTTTTAATCAATTAGAGAAGAGAATATGTAAATATAAATTTTGAATTATTTATTAATTTTTGGAATAATTTGAAAGAAAATTTACATTTTTATTTAATTAAAACAGAAAATATTCATATGAAAAGTTGTTACGCTCCCGTAACACCGTAAGTATGTAAAATCGATAAATGATGCTTAAATGTCGTATTATGGTTCAAAATATCGGAGATAATAATTAATTTTTATTGTTAATAACTTTTGAACGAATAACGAGGGGCCGTTATAACGTTTCGGAGATCACTTAGGGTCATGACCTTGACAACATATTATATATACATATTTCGTATATTAAAGTGAAGATTGAGAGCGAAAGCTTGTATAATTAATGTAAAAGCTATTGTAAATATTCACCAAAAATGTATTATTAACCATGTCACATAAAATTATTTACTCCAAGATATAATAAAACATACGGCAACACTATCATTACGTGTACATATTATAAACATCATTTAGTATAAGCATTGTAAGTATAACTTACTTGATCCATTATAAGTTCTCCCGTTATACAATATAACAAAGTATTCATCAATAAAATAATAATACTGAGAATTGATAAACATCCTTGTACAATAATAGATTTATCTATATTTCTATCAGTAAATATCTGAAATATACATATACATTACAAGAACATAAAGAAACATATGCGTACATAAAAATACTTTCTTACAATTATTCTACTGAATCTTACAATAATAAATAAAAATCCGCTTATGCAAAATACAATGCCAAAGTGAATTACTAAAACTAACATCATTAATGAGTATGTATTTTCGATATATTCGGCAAATCTATAACAATAGGAATATTAAAAATTGCTATGATATTAAATAAATAAAACAACATATACATATGCATACATATATATATATATATATATAGTATATACAATTATATACAAAGTGAAAAGAAAATACAGGAAACCTTATATTTAAAAAAATTTCAAAACCTAAAATTAATTTAACAGTTTCACTATCAATAAAAATAAATACGCCATCACAACACGAACAATAATTAAATAAACATTTAACTGAATTTTTATAAACAAAATATTGAAACAAATTAATGATCTCAGTACTTTCTCACAGAAATAATTAATTTGTTAATTTAATGACTCTAAGTTAATAAAATAATGATGGTTTTTTATAAAACATGTGTAACCAAACAGATATTTTTAAATAACTTTCACATATTACTTTCTATATTTAAATTAATTACGTGTAGAATTATGCACAACTTTTTTCAGAATAAGAAATTATGTTACATATTAATAATGTAAATTATTATTATTATATTAGTAATTAAATAATAACTAAATCATTTTAATTTGTAATAATTTTGTAAATTATTCTACCACAAAAAAAATTCATACCTGATAAGACGTAAATGGGTCCTTACGATGTTGCATAAATCATTATTGAAATTTTCGTATGACATCAAATTAATTAATCGATATTTTAAGTTTTCTAACTGGCCACAAACATGAAGAACTATTAGTACTAGAAAAATATCTACGCACGTGTAAATGAAACCTGCTAAAAAAGTCGTTAAGCTATGAATGAAAAATGTCAATTCAAATTGCGGACTCTTGTCTGTATTATAGAAATGATATGTCTTCAACGGTAACGGTTTGCGCTTCCCCGTGAGATTCCTTGTATCTACTACTGGAATGCCAAAACACGGTAGAATGATTGCTACGAGCATTCCTATTATCATGATAGTATATCCAATCATCATAATTAATCGTGCCGTTCGTGCTCGTTTTATCATCACATTTCTTTCTCTATCTTGCTTGAATGCTATCCAATCTTCCGCCATCATGTTTATAATTGATAATAGAACTTAAAGATATAAATAACAAAACATAAGCATTGTTAAAGACACTAAAATAATGTTTAGACATGTGTTGTTATTTGTAAACTATCGTATCAAAGAAAAAAAATTACACACATTTTATGACTTATATTCCTGTATATTGAAATATAAGAGTAAATCATACATATATAAAAACTAATGTAAAGAGACAAGGGCAATGAGCCAATAAATTCCTTAAAATCCTTTAAATTAATACATGTATATAATCTAATATATGTATATAATTTCTGGTTCCTAGTAACAACACACAATATATTTGTAATTGTTATTATTTGTCGAAAGACAACTTAACAAAGTGACAGAATGTAACACTAAATATTTTATTTTATATAAATTTAGAAATACCTCTTTGTTTCTGACGTATGATAACGTATTTTATTGATATTATTAACAGGGGTAATGCTATTTGCAAATTCTTTATGACAGATACCATATTGCCCCAAACCTGTACAACCGCACATATCATCGGAATATTAGCAACAAATATTAATAAAATGAAAATGATGCTGGCCCAAATTTCTGACAAGTTTTTCTTAATGCGTTTGTTGGAATTAGGCCACAAGCCCACCATTTCGAAACCAATACGATGTAGTTGAACTGCCCACATAAAATCTAAATAAATTTTTATATAAGAGAAACAAAAAAAATATATATATAACTATTTCAAATATTTACATTTAACGATAATGAAGTATCTCAAAAAGGATTTAAAATACAAAATTATTCAATTTTATTCAATGTATATGTACATATGTGTGTATATATAAGTATAAAGCACTCTTAATAATATAAATAATGTAGCATGAAATATTAATACCTCTGTACTCTGGAAATGTCGTAATGTCCATGTCGGAAACTGGAATATGAAGATCTCGTTCTTCCCATGGTATGACGTAGAAATTGTAGAATGATCATCACGCACATGTCTTTACACCAACATAAAACAGCCTTGTTAAATAAGAATTACACGGCATTTAATATGATAAATACTAAGAATGCTATTCCTGAATACAACTACCTACTGTATTAATAAATATTTTAAAACGTTCTTATTGTTATAAAAAACGATTATGTCTGGTCTAAAATATAAGACAAAAAATATTATACCGCATGTTAAGTTCGCTATACACGCTTGAAAAACTTTCTTAATGTTGCATTATGTATGCGCTATTGTGAAACATGAAATATCACTATTGCATTTTTAATGCAACTTTCTATAGCCACAAAAATTGCTATAAAGAAAAGAGATAATATGAAATGCGTATCTCCAAATATTTCTTTCAAGACATATCTATTCTTACAGTAAACGTGGGTGAAAGTGATATTATATATAGATTATAAGTAGATTATAATTTGTACTTTACAATTTATATTTCTAATGATAAAATTTTGCTGCCTTAAAACTATCATTTTATAATGTATGGTAGCTATCAGTGGTCTGCCAACTTTCTCGCAATTGATAACCTATATAGGTTTTAACATATATCTGTTTATTTAAGATGAAGTAGCTGTTTAATACTTTTCTCAAATTTGAAGTAGGTAATAGAACAGGATAGGCATTAACGTCGTTATATTAATTTAATCATGTACGTTTATACTAAAGCATAATTAACACAAACAATTGATAAAATGTTATTTTTATATACAATCTAAATAATAAACAAGCATTGAAGAGAATTTTATACTCAAAGATAAATAAATTATGATTTTGATCTCAACGATGGTATCATTTTACGATTTATTTTTTGTACTTTTTTATGTGCTGATACATTTTTAAATTTATTTTAAACTGATCTAAAATATGTAAAAAATTGCATTAAAAGTAGCACAATTTTGAAATTCTATCTTTGATTGTAATTTTCAACATTTTCCAATTTGCTTAGCTTAAAATTGACGTTTACAAAAGATTTCTTCTTTTGTTTATAGATCCCTGGGATTACTGGATTTCTCTTAAAAGTAATGTACAACAATCTTATAATCTCTATCACACTATTATAAAACAAAATATTGTTATATAAAATGCTCATAGATATAATTTATAATACAATAAACAACAATCAATAAGCAAAAGATAATTTTATTTTTTTAATACAGTAACATTAAAGGCATTTTGTAGATAATTTTCCATTTATGCCTTCTATGTAACATCATAATTATAAATATATATATTCACATGCTGATGTAGTATATCGAATATTAATATATTATCTTCAACCATGTTTTGTTAATAGAAATGATATATAGCCAAGCGACGACTTTAATATCTAAAATTAATTAGTTTAGTTAGTTCCTATGAATTGAGATATATAATACAACGGTAATAAAAGCTTTGTGAACTTGAACTCTTTATTGAGGATATTCCTAATGTCATTTGATGTGTTCTGGACTTGTGACACAAGTTAAAAAGTTCCGTACCCATTTGCAATTTTCACAAATTGATAGTTAGAGAAAAATTAAGTACATATTATTAGTTAATATTCATAGCAGTACTCTTTTAATGAGCCCATATATCCGCACAAATGCAATTGTGCAGTGAGATACGCTAACCACCAAGCACGAAGAGACATTCCCTCTCGTCGTTTCTGAGTTTGAATTTTGCTACTTCATAAACACATACATGCACGCACGCACGTAACGCAGCCGTGTGTATGACACGCACACACTCACACTCATGAATATATGTACACATGCACACGCACTCTCACTCACATGTGTAAGTGTACATAAAACTTGAAAAAGAAAAAGAGAAAAGAGAAAGAAAGAGAGGGAGAGAGAAGGAAAAAGTGAGGGTGCATATAGAAACATATTTCATTAAATAGTAAATAGCAAAATTAAAGCGAGAGAAATCGAAGTAATCTTACACCGCAAAAAGTAGTCAATGTTAATGGAAGTATCTTTCCAACAGTGATGCATAAAGGATGTTTAGCTTGCATCATTAACATAATAAGACTTTTCGACTTTCTGGATTCTAATTTGTACCATTCAAGATTGCACATTGCACGATATACTTCGTTGCTCTTAATAAACATATATATAATGAAACGTTAATATTTGTTGCTATTTCAATGAGCATTATTTATAGAAATATTCTTATGTGTTAATTGGAATTTTAATAACTTTTTGTTTCTTGTAAACTATATTAGAAGCAGAAATATTGTAGAGAACAGAAATGTTATAACATTAAAACGAATTTACTCTTGTTATTTACAACCAAAAACGGTCATTTAACATAAATCATATAGCATAATTCTGTAATAAAATAAATGGTGAATCAGTATAAAAAAAAAATAAAAATAGAGCGTAGAGCCAAAAAATTAAACGAACAAAATTAAAAAAATCATGATATAAAAAATATAACTAAAACAATCGTTTCGATTCCGATTGGGTCATTTTCAATGTATCAAAAAATATATAAAGTATTTTCGCGAAATATATAAAGTTTCATATAAAACAATAGATCGAAAGTAAAGACTCAACAAACATAATTACAAATCGCTTCTTAAATTTCTTCTTAATACTATGTAAATTTCTTGTCATTGATGGTGTCATGAGATAGTTAATCTTGTCAATTGTAAAATAAAAAGATGTAACGCATCCAAGAATAAAGTCACAAAATTAAAAAACATCATCTTATAATAAAAATGGTGAATGTTTGCAAGAACCCAGCTCTGATGATTTTGACCTTAATATATATTGTTAAGGTGATACCCTCATGGTCATAGACTTCGGAAAATTTTAGTCTCGCCTTATTATTTGTTTAAATGTTATTAATAGACAAATTCAATAATAAACATCTATTTAATTATGTAACTAAAATTTTAGCTATCACAAAAGGAAGATCCCTTACAAATCGATTACCTACGTTGTTTGCCTACATGCACTTTTATGCACAAATAAAATTTGATAAACAATTACTTTTGCCCATATGTATTACTGTTTACAAGTATTATTACAAATAGCTCAATTGTCTACATGTACTTTTACACACGAATAAAAATTTCAGAAACAAAATTAAATTTACCTACATTTAATATTGTCTACCTATACATGTAAACAACCTACACATGTATACATCGTCTACAACTCAAGTGTTTACATGTGTTATTCTCTGCTTTAAAAAAACATTTTAAATTAAACTTTTCTGCTTTAAAAACACGAATTCTTTTTTAAAAGAAATGTTCTACTCTAAAATACAATTCTCTGCTTTAAAAATATAAATCATTTCCTTCCTTAATTTTATATTTGTGCGCAAAAGTGTTTATGAAAGCACTCGATCTGCAGGCAATAGTACATGTAGGCAATGATAATTGTGTGCAAATGTGATTTTGTTTCTGAAATTTTCATTTGTAAGTAAAAGTGCTGGTAGATAATCGAGTTGAATGCAATAATTTTTGTTCACAAACGAATTGTCGGTAAAAGTAGTGTAGGTAAACGATAATGTAAACAATCGATTTGTAAACAAAAAGAGCTATCTCGCTACAAATAACTGAGTATCTTCGATAGTAACTGTAATGAAGCACAACACTATAACAAAGCGAAGACCCTATTCTATACTTTCCCCTTACACTTTTATTTTAAAAAATCTGTAACATTTAATATCAAAATATAAATACGCCGCATTATTAAAAAATTCACGTGTTTAATTAATTAGAGAAGAGAATATGTAAATATAAATTTTGAATTACTTATTAATTTTTGAAGTAATTTAAAAAAAAATTAAAATTTTTATTTAATTAAAGCAGAAAATATTCATGCGAAAAGTTGTTACGCTCCGTAATTCCGCGTAAGCAGTATGTAAAATTGATGCATAAAATGATGTATTACAGTTCAAAATATCGGAAATAATAATTAATTTTTACTGTTAATAACTTTTGAACAAATAATGAGAGGGAGCTATAACCTTTCGAAGATCACTCAGAGACTTTGACAACATGTTATACATACATATTTCACGTATTAAAGTCAAGATCAACGAAGCTTGGATAATTAATGTAAAAGCTATCGTAGACATTGACAAAAAATGTATTCTGAACGATAATAACACATAAAATTGTTCACTCCACGATATAATAAAAGATACAGGACAATATGCAAGGGCGTCGACTATAGTGTGATCGATGTAGAGTACTCCACAATCGTGTGTGGAATTTTACACCTGGAATTCCGAAGAATATATGAATTATTTCTTGATGAAATAATTTATTATTTTATAGTTTATTAAAAATGAAATTTGATTAAGCTAATTATGAAAAGGATATTATAATAAAAACATATGTACGTTCAACAATGCTTCCTATTTTGTTAAATATTACAAATGTTCTGTATATTCATTCGGATATTATACAAAATCTGAATTTAGATGCTGTAATGGACGAATTTGTAAGCAGGAACAAAATTTGGAGATCTACATTTTCGTGGTCAACGCGGAAAAAGTAAAAGTGTTGCAATTGTACATGTAATAAAAAGAAAAATGACAATATTGTCAAAGTTGATACATATATATGTGTGTGTGTAAAAAAAAGGAAAATATGTTATATATTAAAAAAATGTATGTGTTCTAAAGAAATATGTTGCAAATATATATACATGAAAAAAGTATGAAAATCACAACACTCTTCGAAAAAAAAAACTAATAATGCTTTACAGCAGTTTGTATTCACATTTTGTAAAGAAATTTTTTTGATTGTTACTTTGCCCACGGGAACTCCTATCTCCACACATGGTGAAATTCTAGTCGACGCCCCTGACACTATGTGTATGTACATATTATAAATAACATTTATTATAAGTATTGTAAGTTACTCACTTGATTCATTATAAGTTCTCCCGTTATGCAATACAACAAAGTATTCATCAATAAAGCAATGATAATGAAAACTGATAAATATCCTTCTACAATAATAGATTTATCTATATTTCTATCAGTAATTATCTGAAATATATACATTACAAGAACAAAAAGAAACATATATATGCGCATTTAAAAATATTTTCTCACTATTATTTTACTGAATCTTACAATAGTAAACAAAAATCCGCTTAGGGAAAATACAATGCCAAAATGAATTATTAATACTAACATCATTAACGAGTATGTATTTTCAATATTGTCGGCAAATCTATAACCATAAGGATATTAAAAATTACTATGACATTAATGCCCATTTCCATCAATGCAGATTACCTTTAATCTCGGTTTAACTTACCGTTAATCTTTTTCTAATTTTTAGAATTAGAAAAAGATGAAGAGCAAATTGAACTAAGATTAAAACTAATCTGCATTGGTGGAAATGGGCATAAAACAATATGTAGATAATTATATACAAAGTGAAAAGAAAATACGGGAACTCTGATATCTCAAATAAATTGCATGGAAATATTAATTTACGGCTAATGAGAGCTATTCGCTGTTATTAGTGCGATCATATATAAGATATGTTAAAGAGTGAATATTATATACTACGTAAGTAGTTCCCCTCCGTTGCGCGCCGAACATCCGTCGAACTTAAAACGCAAATCTAATACAACTACCGTAGTAATATCACAATTTTTGATGCTTATAGCATCTAAAATTGGATCTCAATAATATGTTGTTATTAAGATCCAATTTTAGATGCTATAAGCATCAAAAATTGTGATATTACTACGGTAGTTGTATTAGATTTGCGTTTTAAGTTCGACGGATGTTCGGCGCGCAACGGAGGGGAACTACTTACGTAGTATATAATATTCACTCTTTAACATATCTTATATATGATCGCACTAATAACAGCGAATAGCTCTCATTAGCCGTACTATTCTTGTTATTTGAAACTTTAGAGAGTTTCCTTTAATTGATTTGTTAAATATTAATTTAACAGTCTCACTGTCAATAAAAATAAATACGACATCACAATACGAAGAATAATTAAATAAACATTTAACTTAATTTTTATAACCAAATTATTGAAACAAATTTCAGATCTCCGTACTTTCTCAAAGAAATAATTAGTCTGTTAACTTAATGACTTCAAGTTAATAAAATAATAACGGTCTACGAAATAAGATTAAATAGTTATTTTTAGATAAATTTTACATATTACATTTTTTATATTTAAATTAATTACGTTAAGAATTATGCACAAATTTTTTTTAGAATAAGAAATTATGTTATATATTAATAATGTAAATTACTATAATTATATTAGTAATTACTATTAGTAATTACTATTAAATAATAACAGAATCAAATGTTTTGTAATAATTTTTGTAAATTATTATATCATAAAAAAAATTCATACCTGATAAGTCGTAAATGGGTCCTTACGATGTTGCTTAAAACATTATTGAAATTTTTGTATGAAGTCAAATTAATTAATCGATATTTTAAGTTTTCTAACTGTCCACAAATATGAAGAACCAATAGTACTAAAAAAATATCTACACAAACGTACATTACACTTGCTAATAGGTAAGTTAAGCTATGAATGAAAAATGTCAATTCAAATTGCGGACTCCTGGCTGCATTATAGAAAGGATACGTCGTCAACGGTAACGGTTTGCGCTGCCCAGTGAGATTCGCTACATCTATTACTGGAATGCCAAAACAAGGTAGAATGATTACTGTGAAAGACGATATTACCACGAAAACATATCCGATCATCATAATCAATCGTGCCATTCGTGCCCGTTTAATCATCACATTTCTTTCTCTATCTTGCTTGAATGCTATCCAATCTTCCGCCATCATGTTTATAATTGACAATAGAACTTAAAAATATAAATAACAAAACATAAGCATTGCTAAAGACACTAAAATAATGTTCAGACATGTGTTGTTATTTGTAAACTATTGTACCAAAAAAGGGAATTACACATATTTTAATTCCTTTACATTGATACAGAAGAGTAAATCATATGGTTATTATTTCTTTTTCATCACGCGTACGCGTGATAAAATGTATTATTTCCTTATTACGACCCACAACATATTTGTAATTGTAATTATTTGTCGTAAGACAACTCAACAAAGTGACGGAATATAACACTAAATATTTTATTTTTATAAAATTTTACATAATTTTGTACTTACCTCTTTGTTTCCGTCGCATGATAACGTATTTTATTGATACTATTAACAGGGGTAATGTTGTTTGCAAATTCTTAATGACAGATACCATATTACCCCAAATCTGTACAACCGCACATATCATCGGAATATTAGCAACAAATATTAATAAAATAAAAATGATGATGGCCCAAATTTCTGACAAGTTTTTCTTAATGCATTTGTTGGAATTAGGCCACAAGCCCAATATTTCGAAACCTATACGATGTAGTTGAACTGCCCACATAAAATCTAATAAATTTTTATATAAATGTGAGAAAGAGAGAGAGAGAGAAAGAATTATTTCAAATATTTACATTTGACGATAATGAAATATCTCAAAATGTATTTAAAATTCAAAATTATTCATATTTATTTAATGTATAAGTATACATATATGTATAAGTAAGTATACACGTGTTGTGTGCATGTGTGTGTGTGTGTATATATATGTGTATAAACACTCTTAATAATATAAAAAATGTGACACGAAATTAATACCTCTGTATTCTAAAAATGTTGTAATGTCCATGTTGGAAACTGGAATATGGAGATCTCGTTCTTTCGACGGTATGATGTAGATATTGTAGAATGATCATCACGCATGCTCTCCACACAAACGTAAAACAGCGTCGTTAAATGGATTACACGGCATTTAATATAATAAATACTAAGAATATTATCCCTAACTACAACTACCGAAACAGTATTAATAAAAATTTTAAAACATTCTTGTTATAAAAAGCGATTATGTCTTGTCCAAAATATAAGACAAAAAATATTGTATCGCATAGTAAGTTCGTTATACACGCTTGAAAAACTTTCTTGATGTTGCATTATGTATGCGTCTATTGTGAAACAAGACATATCGCTAATGCATTTTTAATGCAACTTTCTATAGCTACAAAAATTTCTATAAAGAAAAGAGATAATATGAAATGTGTATCTTCAAATATCTCTTTCAAGACATATCTATTCTTACAGTACGTGGGTGAAAGTGATATTATATCTAGATTATAAGTAGAATATAATTTATACTTAACACTGTTTATTTCTAATAAAAAATTTCACCGTCTTATAACGTATGGTAGCTTTCAATGATCTGGAAACTTTCTCGCAATTGATAACCTATATTCTATATGTTTTAACATATATCTGTTTATTGAAGATACAGGAGATGTTCAATAATTTTCTCAAATTTGAAGTATGTAATAAAACAGGATAGGCATTAATGTCGTTATATTAATTTTACCATATACATTTATACTAAAACATAATTAACACAAAAAATTGATAAAATGTTATTGTTACATGCACTCTAAATACTAAACAAGCATTGAAGAGGTTTTGAAAGATAAATAAAGTATGATTTTGATCTCAACGAAGGAATCTCTCTTATGTTTCATTTCTTATATTTTTCGATGTTCTGATACATTTTTAAACATATTTCAAACTGATCTTAAATATATAAAAAATAACATTGAAGTAATATCTAAAAAAGAGCATTCCAAGTACCACAATTTTGAAATTCTATCTTTGATTGTAATTTTCAATATTTTCCCATTTGCTTAGCTTAAAATTGACGTTCACAAATGATTTCCTCTTTTGTTTTATAGATCCCTAGAGGTTGTTCCAAAACTTGACATTAAACTTGTTCGAGTTGCTTGAAATCTTTAAAATCTTTGCACTTAAAACGAGATAAATATATATTCGAGTGTTGAAAGAAAAAGGAAGCGAGATTACTGAGTGCAAAAAGTGCAAACAACGCGAACTTACTGTCAACTCCGAGTATCTTTTATCCTTGTTTATCATATAATGAATAACAAGGATAAAAGATATTCAACAAATTTTTGGGATTTCTGATTTTCTCTTAAAAGTAATGTGCAGCCTCAATCTTTATAAAACAAAATATTGTTATAAAATGTTTATAGATGTAATTTATAATACAATAAACAACAATTAATAAGCAAAAAAAAGATAATTTTATTTTTTGTTTACGGTAACATTAAAAGGCATTTTGTAGGTAATTTTCCATTTATGACTTCCATAGTAATATCATAATCATAAATATATATATTCACATGCTGATGTAGTATATCGAATATTAATATATTATCTTCAACCACGTTTTGTTAATAGAAATGATATATAGCCAAGCGACGACTTTAATATCTAAAATTAATTATTTCAATTATTTGCTATCAATTGAGATATATAATACATCGATAATAAAAGCTTTGTGAAATGACTTAAACTCTGTATTGAGGATATTCCTATAATGTCACTTGATGTTTTCTGGACTTGTGACACAAGTTAAAAAGTTCTGTACCCGTTTGCAATTTTCACAAATTAATAGTTAAAGAAAAATTAATTGCTTAATAGTACTCGTTTAATGAGCTCATATTCGCACAAATGCAATTGTGCGGTGAGATACGATACCCGCAAAGAACGAAGAGATATTTTCTCTCGTTACTTGTGTGTTGGAATTTTGCGATTTCATAAACACACACACACACACACACACACACACACACACACACACACATACGCACGCAGCCATGACAATGACACGCATACACTACATTCATACATATGTGTACCATGCACTCGCACTCGCCTTACATGGATATGTGTACACAGCAAGTGAAAAAGAATAAAAGAAAAGAGAAAGAATAAGAGGGAGAGAGAGGGAAAAAGTGAGGGTGCACATAGAAACTGATTTTATTAAAAAATACAGAGCAAAATTAAAGTGAGGTAAATCTAAATAATCTTACACTGCAAAAAGTAGTCATTGTTAATGGACATATCTTTCCAACAGTGATGCATAAAGGATGTTTAGCTTGCACCATTAACATAATAAGACTTCTCGCCTTTCTTGATTCTAATTTATACCATTCAAGATTGCACATTGCACGATATACTTCGTTGCACTTAATAAATATATATATAATGAAACGTTAATACTTGTTGCTATTTCAATGAGCATTATTTATAGAAATACTACTACCCGTTAATTAGAATATTTAAATAACTTTTTGTTTCTTATAAACTATATTAGAAGCAGAAATATTGTAGTGAACAGAAATGTCGTAACATTAAAACAAATTTACTATTGTTATTTTCCACCAAAAACGATTATTTAACATTAATCATATAGCATAAATCTATAATAAAATAAATGGCGAATCAGTATAAATAAAAATAGAGCAAAGAGCCAAATAGTTAAACAAACAAATTTAATTTGAAAAATCATTATATACAAAATATCTAAAATAAACGTTTCTCGACTCCGATCGGGTCGGGTCATCTTCAATGTACTAAAATTATATATAGTATTTTGAAAGCTTCATATATAACAATACGAGTATATCGAAAGTAAAGAGGCAACAAATATAATTACAAATCGCTTCTTAAATTTCTTCTTAATACTATGTAAATTTCTTGTCAATGATGGTGTCATGACATAATTAATCTTGTTAATTGTAAAATAAAAAGATGTAACGTGTCCAAGAATAAAGTCACAAAATTAAAAAACATTTGTAGCGTATTGAATAGCTGTGGGCCCACTCGATGCAATAATATTCATATTTCGTATATTCAATTCAAGATTGAGTGCGAAGTTTGGATAATTAATGTAAAAGCTATTGTAAATATTGACTAAAAATGTATTCTTAACGATAATAACACATAAAATTATTTACTCCGCGATATAATGAAAGATACAGAACACTATGGTCACTATGTGAACTAAATATCATTTAGTGTAAGTATTGTAAGTAACTTACGTGATCCATTATAAGTTCTCCCGTTATGCAATACAACAAAGTATTCATCAATAAAACAATGATCATTAAAATTGAAAAACATCCTTGTACAATAATAGATTTATCTATATTTCTATCAGTAATTATCTGAAATATATACAAAACAAGAAGAACATAAAGAAACATATGCGTATTTAAAAATATTATCTCAAAATTATTCTACTGAATCTTACAATCGTAAATAAAAATCCAGTTAGGCAAAATACAATGACAAAATGAAATACTAATACTAACATCATTAATGAGTATGTATTTTCGATATATTCGGCAAATCTATAACAGTAAGAATATTAAAAATTCCTATGATATTAAATACATAAAACATTTTGTAGATATGCATACATGTGTATATATATATGTATATAGTATATACAATTATATACAAAATGAAAAGAAAATACAGGAAATCTGATATTTAAACAAAATTTCAAAACCTAAAATTAATTTAACAATCTCACTATCAATAAAAATAAATACGCCATCACAACACGAACAATATAATTAAATAAACATTTAACTTAATTTTTATAAACAAAATATTGAAACGAATTAATGATCTCAATACTTTCTCACAGAAATAATTAATTTGTCAATTTAATGACTCTAAATTAATAAAATAATGACGGTTTTTTATAAAACATGTGTGTGTGTGTGTGTGTGTGTGTGTGTGACCAAATAGTTATTTTTAAATAACTTTCACATATTACTTTCTATATTTAAATTAATTACGTGTTATGTAGAATTATGCACAAACTTTTTCACAGAATAAGAAATTATATTATATATAAAAATAACTTAATATATAATTATTTAAATAACTTAAATTATTATTATTATATTAGTAATTACTATCGAATAATAACTGAAACACTTGTTTTGTAATAAGTTTTGTAAATTATTGTATGACAAAAAAATGTTTATACCTGATAAGACGTAAATGGGTCCTTACGATGTTGCTTAAAACATTATTGAAATTTTTGTATGAAATCAAATTAATTAATCGATATTTTAAGTTTTCTAACTGGCCACAAACATGAAGAACCATTAGTACTAAAAAAATATCAACACACATATGCAATATACTTGCTAATAAGAAAGTTAAGCTATGAATGAAAAATGTCAATTCAAATTGCGGACTCTTGTCTGTATTATAGAAATGATACGTCTTCAACGGTAACGGTTTGCGCAGCCCCGTGAGATTCGCTATATCTATTACTGGAATGCCAAAACAAGGTAGAATGGTTACTGTAAGAAACGCTATCACCACGATAACGTATCCAATCATCATAATTAATCGTGCCATTCGTGCTCGTTTTATCATCACATTTCTTTCTCTATCTTGCTTGAATGCTATCCAATCTTCCGCCATCATATTTATAATTGACAATAGAACTTAAAAATACAAATAACTATAAACAAAACATAAGCATTGCTAAAGATACTAAAATAATGAATTGTTCAGACATTTGTTGTTATTTGTAAACTATCGTACCAAAGAAAGAGAATATTACACATATTTTATGACTTATTTTCCTGTACATTGATATATAATAGTAAATCATAAGTTTATAATTTCTGGTTCCTAATTACAACTCACAATATATTTGTAACTATAATTTTTATCGTAAGACATCTTAACAAAGTGACGGAATATAACACGTAATATTTTATTTTATATAATTTTGGACATACCTGTTTGTTTCCGTCGTACGATAACGTATTTTATTGATACTATTAATAGGGGTATTGTTGTTTGCAAGTTCTTAATGACAGATATCATATTGCCCCAAACCTGTACAACCGTACATATCATCGGAATATTACAAACAAATATTAATAAAATGAAAATGATGCCGGCCCAAATTTCTGACAAGTTTTTCTTATTGCATTTGTTGGAATTAGGCCACAAGCCCAATATTTCGAAACCTATACGATGTAGTTGAACTGCCCACAGAAAATCTAATAAATTTTTATATAAATGTGAGAAAGAGAGAGAGAGAGAGAGAATTATTTCAAATATTTACATTTGACGAAAATCAAATATCTCAAAATGATTTAAAAACAAAATTATTCAAATGTATTTAATGTATATGTACATATGTGTGTATATATATGTATAAAGCACTCTTAATAATATAAATAATGTAGCATGTAATTAATACCTCTGTACTCTGGAAATGTTGTAATGTCCATGTCGGAAAGTGGAATATGAAGTTCTCGTTTTTTCCATGGTATGACTTAGGTATTGTAGAATGATCATCACGCATGCTCTCCACACAAACGTAAAACAGCTTCGTTAAATGGGGATTTTATGGCATTTAATATAATAAATACTAAGAATGCTATCCCTAACTACACCTACCGATACTGTATTAATAAAAATTTTAAAACGTACTCATTATAAAAGAGATTATGTCTGGTCTAAAATATAAGACAAAAAATATTATATCGCATAGTAAGTTCGCTATACACGCTTGAAAAACTTTCTTGATGTTGCATTATGTATGCGTCTACTGTGAAACAAGAAATAATGCTATTGCATTTTTAATGCAACTATACAAGAGCCACAAAAATTGCTATAAAGAAAAGAAATAATATGAAATGCGTATATCTTCAAATATTTCAAGACATATCTATTCTTACAGTAAACGTAGGTGAAAGTGATATCAAGAATATAAGTAGATTATAATTTGAATTTTACAATTTATATTTCTAATAATAAAATTTCGCTGCCTTAAAACTATCATTTTATAACTTATGGTAGCTTTCAGTGCTCTGGCTACTTTCTCGCAATTGACAACTTATAGGTTTTTAACATATATCTATTTATTGAAGATAAATGAGCTGATTAATATTTTTCTTAAGTTTGAAGTAGGTACTAAAACAGACATAAGATAGCCATTAATGTCGTTATGTTAATTTTGCCATGTACGTTTATGATAAAGCATAATTAACAGAAAAAAATGATAAAATGTTATTGTTACATACAATCTAAATAATAAACAAGCATTAAAGAGAATTTTGTTCTAAAGATAAACAAAGTATATGATTTTGATCTCAACGATGAAATCTTTCTTACGTTTTATTTCTTGTATTTTTTGATGTGCTGATATATTTTTAAATTTATTTCAAACTGATCTAAAATATGTAAAAAATTGCATTAAAGTAATATGTAAAAAAATTTCATTAAAAGTACAAAATTTTGAAATTCTGTCTTTGTGATTGTAATTTTCAATATTTTCCCATTTGCTTAGCTTAAAATTGACATTTACAAATGATTTTTTTTTTGTTTTATAGATCCCTGGAATTTGTTCCAAAACTTGACACTGTCAACTCCGAGTATCTTTTATCCTTGTTTAGCCTTAATAAATAACAAGGATATAAAAGATATTCAGAGTTGACAGTGTCATGTTTTGGAAAGCACTCATGGGATATCAGTTTTCTTCTAAAAATGATGTGCCACAGCCTCAATCTCTAACAAACTGTTATAGAACAAAATTTGTTATAAAATGTTTATAGATATAATTTATAATACAATAAACAACAATCAATAAGCTAAAGATAATTTTATTTTTTCAATACAGTAACATTAAAAGGCATTTTGTAAGTAATTTTCCATTTATGGCTTCTATGGTAACATCGTAATTATAAATATATATATTCACATGCTGATGTAGTATATGGAATATTAATATATTATCTTCAACCATGTTTTGTTAATAGAAATGATATGTAGCCAAGCGAGGATTTTAATATCTAAAATTAATTATTACAGTTATTTCTTATCAATTGAGATGTATAATACATGGGTAATAAAAGCTTTGTGAACGATTTAAACTCTGTATTGAGGATATTTCTAATGTCATTTGATGTTTTTTGGACTTGTGACACAAGTTAAAAAGTTCCGTACCCTTTTGTAATTGTCACAAATTAATATAGTTAAAGAAAAATTAAGTACTGAACAGTACTCATTTAATGAGCCCTGCATATTCGCACAAATGCAATTGTGCAGAGATACTATAACCGCCAAGAACGAAGAGACATTTTTTTTCGTTGCTTGTGTGTTGTAATTTTGCTATTTCATAAACACACACACGCACGCAAGCACGCACGCACCCACACAGCCATGTGTACGACAAGCACACACTCACATTCATGCATATATGTACACATGCACTCGCACTCGCCTTACATGGGTATGTGTACATAGCAAGTGAAAAAGAATAAGAGAAAAGAGAAAGAGAGTGTGGGAGAGAGAGGGAAAGTGAGAGTGCATATAAAAACAGATTTCATGAAATAGTAAAGAGCAAAATTAAAGTGAGAGAGAAATCTAAATAATCTTACACTGCAAAAAGTAGTCAATGTTAATGGAAATATCTTTCCAGCAGTGATGCATAAAGGATGTTTAGCTTGCATCATTAACATAATAAGACTTCTCGATTTTCTGGATTCTAATTTGTACCATTCAAGATTGCACATTGCACGATATACTTCGTTGCTCTTAATAAATATATGTATAAGGAGATATTAATATTTGTTGATATTTCAATGAGCATTATTTATAGAAATACTACTATCCGTTAATTTGTGTGTGTGTGTGTGTGTGTGTGTGTGTGTGTGTGTGTGTGTGTGTGTGTGTGTGTGTGAAATAGACTCATAATCGTTATACATATAACGAATGGAACACACGGAATGGAAGAGGGGGGGGATTAAAGTTACTTCGCGTGGAAAGTTCAATGTTTCTGAACAGGGAAAGGTGTAGATTAGTACTTCATATCATACATGTATAGCAGAAATAATACGTTTATTTTAAAAGTATGATTGTTAATAACTTTTTAACGAAGGACGAGCGACGGCTAAAACCTGTTGGAGGTTACTCAGGGTCATGACCTTGACAACATATGTCAAGGTCATTGGAAGGGGGTCCCCTCATCGACACATTTACCAAGAGTATATATGTTATATTAAATGAATGTATGCATGTGTTCTAAGTCAAGGTCATTGGAAGGGGGTTCCCTCATCGACACATTTACCAAGAGTATATATGTTATATTAAATGAATGTATGCATGTGTTCTAAAGAAACATATTGCAAATATATACATATGAAAATAGTATGAAAACCACATTTCTCTTCGAAAAAAACTAATAATTCCTTACAGCAGTTTGTATACACAATTACACATTTTGGAAGGATCTTTTTTTTATTGTTAGTTTGCTCACGCGAACTCCTACCTCCACACATCGTGAAATTCTAAGTCGACGCCCCTGACACTATGTGTACATATTATAAATATCATTTATTGTAAGTATTGTAACTTACTTGATCCATTATAAGTTCTCCTGTTATGCAATACAACATAGTATTCATCAATAAAACAATGATAATTAAAATTGATAAACATCCTTGAACAATAATAGATTTATCTATATTTCTATCATTAAGTATCTGAAATATGTACATTACAAGAACATAAAAAAACATATGCGTACTTAAAAATATTTTCTCACAATTATTCTACTGAATCTTACAATAGTAAATAAAAATCCGCTTAGGCAAAATAAAATGCCAAAATAAATTACTAGTACGAACATCAGTAATGAGTATGTATTTTCGATATTGTCGGCAAATCTATAACAATAAGAATATTAAATATAGCTATGACATTAAATCAATAAAACAATATGTAGATATACATACATATACATATATATATAGTATATGCAATTATATACAAAGTGAGGAGAATATACGGGAACTCTGATATCTCAAAAAAATTTCATAGAAAAATTAATTTGACAATCTCGCTATTAGTAAAAATAAATATACGCCTTCACAACAAAGAATATATATATATATAATTAAATAAACATTTAACTTAATTATTATAATCAAATTATTGAAACAAATTGTAGATCTCCGTACTTTCTCATAGGAATAATTAGTTTGTTCACTTAATGATTTCAAGTTAATAAAATAATAACGTTCTTTTACGAAACATGTCTAAATAGTAATTTTTAGATAACTTCACACATATTACTTTTTATACTTAAATTAATTATGTGTAGAATTATGCATAAACTTTATTCAGAATAAGAAATTATGTTATATATTAATAACGTAAATTATTATTATTACTATTATTATACTAGTAAATACTATCAAATAATAACTAAAGTAATTACTATTACTAGTAATTACTAAACTAGTAATTTTACTATCAAATAATAACTAAATCAGTTATTTTGCAATAATTTTTGTAAATTATACACAAAAGAAATTCGTACCTGATAAGACGTAAATGAGTCCTTACGATGTTGCTTAAAACATTATTGAAATTTTTGTACGAAATCAAATTAATTAATCGATATTTTAAGTTTTCTAACTGGCCACAAACATGAAGAATTATTAGTACTAGAAAAATATCGATACACATGTACATTACACCTACTAATAAGAAAGTAAAACTATGAATGAAAAATGTCAATTCAAATTGCGGACTCTTGTCTGTATTATAGAAATGATACGTTTTCAACGGTAACGGTTTGCGCTGCCCCGTGACATTCGCTACATCTATTACTGGAATGCCAAAACAAGGTAGAATGATTACTGTGAGATACCCTATTGCCATAAAAACATATCCAATCATCATAGTTAATCGTGCCGTTCGTGCTTGTTTTATCATCACATTTCTTTCTCTATCTTGCTTGAATGCTATCCAATCTTCCGCCATCATGTTTATAATGGATAATAGAACTTAAAAACATAAATAACTATAGGCAAAACATAAGCATTGCTAAAAGCACTAAAATAATGAATTATTCAGACGTATGTTGTTATTTTTGTAAACTACGGTATCAAAGAAAGAGAATTATACATATGTATTTTATGACTTATTTTTCTGTACATTGATATATAAGAGTAAATCATATGTATATAATTTCTGGTTTCTAATTTGAACTAATAACATATTTATAATTGTAATTATTTGTCGTAAGACAACTTAACAAAGTGACGAAATGTAACACTAAGTACTTTCATTTATATAATTCTCGACATACCTGTTTGTTTCCGACGTATGATAACGAATTTTATTGATGCTATTAACGGGGGTAACATTGTTTGCACATTGTTTATGACAGATACCATATTGCCCCAAACCTGTACAACCGCATATATCATCGGAATATTACAAACAAATATTAATAAAATGAAAATGATGCCGGCCCAAATTTCTGACAAGTTTTTTTTAATACGTTTGTTGGATTTAGGCCATAAGCCCACCATTTCGAAACCTATACGATGTAGTTGTACTGCCCACATGAAATCTGAATAATAAATTTTTATATAAAATATAAGTGAAAGAGAGAGAGAGAGAGAGAGAGAGAGAGAGAGAGAGAGAGAGAGTGTGTGTGTGTGTGTGTGTGTGTGTGTGTGTGTGTGTGTGTGTGTGTGTGTGATTTAGATATAATTATTTCAAATATTTACATTTGACGATAATGAAATATTTCTAAAAAGATTTAAAATACAAAATTATTTAAATTTATTTAATGTATATGTACATATGTGTATATGTGTATAAAACACTCTTAATGATATAAAAAATGTGACATGAAATTAATACCTCTATATTCTGGAAATGTTGTAATGTCCATGTCGGAAACTGGAATATGAAGATCTCGTTGTTTCGATGACGTAGAAATTGTAAAATGATCATCACGCATGCTCTCCACACGAATGTAAAACAGCCTTGTTAAATGCGGAATACACGGCATTTAATATAATAAATACTAAGAATGCTATATCCCTAACTACATCTATCGATGCTATATTCATAAAAATTTTAAAACGTTCTTGTTATAAAAAGCTATTATATATGTCTGGTTCTAAAATATAAGACAAAAAATATTGTATCGCATAGTAAGTTCACTAAATACGCTTTCTTGATGTTGCATTATGTATGCGTCTATTGTGAAGTAAGAAATATCGCTATTGCATTTTTAATGCGGCTTTCTATAGCCACAAAAATTCTTGTAAAGAAAAGAGATAATATGAAATATCATATTATGCGTATATCTTCAAATGTATCTTTCAAGGACATATCTATTGTTACAATATACGTGGGTGAAAGTAATATCTGGACTATAACTTGATTATAATTTATAGTTCCTAATTGTACTTCTAATGATGAAATTTCAGTGCTGTAAGATTATAATTTATCAACGTATGACAGATTTAATGATGTAATAATTTTCTCACAATTGATAATAATCAATAGGTTTAAACATGTATCTGTTTAGCCTAGACATTTGAGACAGACCAATTCTGTTCTTAAAATTGAAGTAAGTGATGGAACAGACATAGGATATAGGCATTTATCGTTATTATCTTACCACATTATTTGTTAAAGTACGATTAACACGAAAAATTAATAAAATATTATATACAATTTAATTAAAAAGCAAGCATTAAAGGGAAATTTTGTTTTGTGATGAAAAATGGATAAAATTGGAATTTGGATTAAATGATGGAACCTTTCTAATGCACATTTTATTTCTTGTATTTTTTAATGTGCTGAGTTATTATCAAGTTTATTTCAAACTAATCTAATGATAACATGTGCAAAATTGCATTAAAAGTAACACAATTTTGTCGATATACGATCGTTGCCTGCAATTTTTGATTCTTTCTCATCTGTTTAGATTAAAATTTACGTTTGCAAATAATTTCCTGTTGTGTACTCCAAATCTTTAGGATAAAATATATAATCTAGCCTATATCTTAAGATAAATAACAAATACTATTGGTCAAAACAGAATTTTATTTTTATAATAATTATTTAATACAACTGTATTTCCTCGTAATTATTTTTCTACAAATTTATATTTCTATGGTAAATAATCTACTTACACACACACACACACACACACACACATACACACACGCACATACCACACGCACGCACGCACGCACGCACGCACGCACGCGCACAAGCACACCTACATACACACTTACGCGCATCTACTATCGTGATCTTCAATCATGTTTTGTCATTAAAAATGATATATAACCAGTTGATGTCTTTAATACCTAAAAATAATTATATTTTTATATTTTAAATTTTAGAAACATTGCATTGCAAAGAAAATAAAAAAAATATTTTACAGTAATGTTCGCTAAAGTGTCCCAAAGATTATCATGCCAATAATTTATGTTGTATTTACATTCATTATAGAAGTTAGAATACTGACTGATCATGATTACTTTATTCTGTATTTATAAATATTTTTCATATCTTAGTGTTATGATATTCATTGTAAAATCTAATTTAAACTGTGACAATAGAATTCAAATTGTTTTAACAATATGTGTTTACATTCCCAGAAATCAAAATGTCCAAAATCGGATCAAAAGATGTTTTTTGCGTCTAAAAAATGACTTAAAGACACCTTATATCACAATTTTAGACTTTGTGTTATTTGGGTTTTAAATATTTCATTCCTTGTTGAAATTTTAATTTAAAGCAGGAAATATATATAAAAACGTAAATAGAGAAACCATTAAAAACTAGTTGGACCCCAAGTGAATAAGCTTGAGTTATTTGTTAATCGAAAGGGAGCATTCACTACAAAATAAAGGATTTTAATTGTTAAATTAAAATCTTGCAAATGTACGGACCTTATCCTTCATCAGTTTCTTCTTTCTTGCCGGAGTTTTCTAAAATTATGAAATGCTCTTGCTGACACTTAGATGTCTTCGTTAAAATATTAAACATATTTCAGATATGAATTTCATTACACGCACACAACCATACGACATCCAGCTTTACAAAAGCTGCAATAATATTTTCAAGCAATGGCTTGAGTTCATTCATCATTACGTTCTATCTAAATGTGATACATATCAATATTATATATGGAGCACAAGAATAGGATGAGCGGAATGGAGGGCACCATAATGTAGTGAACAAATTGAAATATATACGTGTATATAAAAGAATATATAAAATGAGTATTATGGCGGATATCAGGCAAAGGACCAAAAAGGCGCTCCATTTCCTCCATTGTCTGATTTTCTCTGTCTGATCGTGTTCGATTCCTGCATCGCGATCCGGGATCACGACCAGGATGTGACAAATAGAAATCCATTTGCTTTTTATAAAATATACTTATCAGTTAATTATAAAAATGTGCAATAAAAAATTGGAGTTTCTAAAATATTTAAAAATTTCAATGTGATTTTTAAGTGACCTTGACAATGGTGTTCTAAGTCATTCCATTACTATTGTATAAACTGTAATGCGCCACTTGAAATCCTACAACTTGTGTATAAAACATTTTTTTCAGAATTGTTTACTTTTCAAGATAATAAAAAGATTCGGGACATTTCTATGTGTGTGTGTGTGGGTGTGTGTGCGCGCGCGCGCGCGCGTGCGTGTGTGTATGTGTACACATAGTGATGTTTTTTAAAATTGTAAAACCTAAAATCGTATCGATTTGCAATAAAGTAAAATAAAAAAATTTATAATATTTTTTTTTATTACTTACTTTATTTCTTGTAGCCATTGAAAACTTGAATATTAACAGATTAAGCATAGTTGACATTTATTTATGGTTATATTTCTATATTTCTACATACTACGTTAATATCAACAATCGATACTTGTTGACATGATTTGAAAATATGGATCCTTTTGAATTAAGATATGGGAAATTAAATTTAATTTTAGAATGTGTTTCATTTTTATTATTCAATATAATTCCTAAAATATTGTCATCAAATCATGCAGTAAAATTTATAATTCATTCATTTTAATATAATATTTATACAATTTTTAGATTATTATCATCATATCTTAAAATTGGCGTGTCACGCTTTTGAAGCATCTATTCGTTGAGGCAGTTAAAGTAATCCGAAAATGATGAATTTTGGGAACAAGGAATTTTCGGGGACGCTCTTTTAAAAACATGGTAAAAATTATGATAATTAAAAAAAACTTATCCAATATGGCGGACGGAAAAGTTGCGAAAATCTTAAAGGGTTTCCGATTTCGGCGAAAATTGGATTAAGGGGGCTTACGCGGACGCTGATTTCGAATCCGTGATCAAAATTAGGAAAATTCAAATGGCTGATCCAAAATGGCGGACGGAAAGTGTTGCGAAATACATAAAAATTTAAAAACTTCGGCGAAATTTGAATTAAGGGGGCTTACGCGGTCGCTGATTTCGAATCTGTGATCAAAATTAGGAAATTCCAAATGGTTAATCCAAAATGGCGGACGAAAGTGTTGCGAAATACATAAAAATTTAAAAATTTCAGCGAAATTAGATAAATGGAGGTTACCACGAACGCTGATTTTGATTCCGTGTTCCAAATTTTTAAATTCAATATAGCAGACGGAAATGTTGCGGAAATCAATAAGATTTTCCGAATATGACGAATTTAATAAGACGCAAAGAAATGTAATTATAATTTAAAGCTTAATCAACTATGCTTTGGTGTAAATTTTGTAAGAGAAAATTATATGGTCGTTCAAAAAAAAAAGAATCGCGAGCGTAGCGCTCTGTGAAGTTGGCACCCCTAAATGCGAATATTGGTAATATCATTATTGCATTCGTTTGTCCACTGTTTGTCCACGTTTGTCCACCCGTCATTTTCTTTGGTCCACCCCGCAAAAAAAGGTTATACACAAAAAAAAATTGTAACATCCCCAAGTGATAATTTTCCATAATTATGTACGGGTATCGTTTGCCCACAACACGCACGTGATTGTCCACCCATTATTTTCATTTGTCCACCCTATTTTTATTATATTTTTCGTAATAATGTAAAATAATCACTTGGGGGTGTTACAATTTTTTTTAATGCATAACTTTTTTTTGGAGGGTGGACAAATGAAAATAACGGGTGGACAAACGTGGACAAACAGTGGACAAACGAATGCAATAATGATTTTACCAATATTCGCATTTAAGTTGCCAACTTCACAAAGCAGCTTTCTGAAGCTGAAATCTCTAAATACGAATATTGATAAAACCATTATTGCATTCGTTTGTCCACTGTTTGTCCACGTTTGTCCACCCATTATTTTCGTTTGTCCACCCTATG
>NW_017275219.1:34928-43046 GCF_001594065.2 Cyphomyrmex costatus
TATTTTTAGTAATAATTAATAATACAAACATGTAATCATAAAATTTAAGACATACATGTATATATCACGGGTAAAGTTCGTAAGCGATTGGATTGAGCAATGTTGACAGCCTGAACTGACATTATATAGCAGGTACCTCTGATAATGTCAACATTGTTTACCATGTGAATTTTGTCCGTAACATATACATATAAAATATACGCGAATATAATAAACAACTATAATAAACAAAACATTTAAAAGTTTTAAATTGTATTATAATCTAGATCATATATATATATGTACACAAATATATATATATATGTATATATAAAATATTATTAAAATTATTTAAATGCTATTTACAGTATAAATATAATTAAACACAAAAATATCTTACACTGCAAAATGTGGTCATTGTCATAGGAAATATTTTTCCAGCGGTGAGATAAATCGGTTTAGTACCTCTCGTCAGCAAAAATAACAAGTTTTGTGCAATTTTTGGATCCATGGAGTACCATTTATTGTTGTACGCTGCATAATATATTTCATTATACTAAAAAATATTAAAAGCATTTTTAGATAAAAATTGTATCCACATATTATTTAAAAAAAAAAAATTAATTGATATTATAAATCAATTTGTGAACTGTTATTTAAAATAAAAATTAATGTATTTATATAAATAATAAATGCAATATAAAGTACACGTATTAATTTTTATTTGTTTTTAAAAACTTACATTAAATTTTCACAATATATATATTTAATTCTTTAATATAAATGATATCATTATCAATATATTTCGAGATATTAATTTTTGCTACTTGAGCGTGAAAAATATTAAACACTTTATTATTTATTAATAAAAAAATCCTTGTTAAATTAAGAGAACACGTATAAAGACGACGTTTATAAAAATGAAAAATAAGCACGACTTACTTGGGCTACTAAAAACTCGCCAAGAGCACAATATAGACACATATGTCCAAATATGTTAAAAATTATAGTCATAAAATATATTAAATGTGTGAGTGATAAATCATTTCCTTCCACAAATAACTATATAAATTTATAATACGTATGAAAAAAAATTTTATAATCAAAATTTAGACATTTAAAATAAAATATATAATAAATATAATAACAATAGCCTCCTAAATATAGTTTAGATATTATTTATACGTTAATAATTTTGTAAATTTATTACAAAATTAATTAATAAGTAAATTTTCACCTTTAGGTATTTGTACACTTACGTTAATTATGCGAAAGCCGAAGAAAGCAAAAAGTATTGCAAAATATAGAAATAACGATAGAAGCATCATATTGTATGTATCTTCAATAATAGCAATAGCTCTATGAAAGGTATTTTATGTTATTACATGTAACATGAAGATAAATTGTACGTTATAAAGAATTGTTACTTTGTATATATAAATATTTTCCAAATATACTATATACCTAAGTAAACGAATGTGTTTTATCACACAACTTTTCAGCATATTGTGAGAGTTAATATATTTGTCCAAACGTGTCAAACGATTTTTTAGAATTTCAAATTGACCGCATATATGAAAAATTAGTAATCCAAGGAAATTATCAATTCCAGTATAGGACATAACGGCAAGAAGAATATAAACACTTTGACTAACAAACGTTATTTCGTATTGCGGCTTTTTAGTTATATCGTAAATATAATATGTCTGTAGAGGCATTGGTTTGCCTGGATCAGTGATATTGGGCGTCAATCTTATTGATATTCCAAATCTTGAGAGAATGACAATAAAAAAAAATCCTACTCCCATTATGCAATAGGCGCAAGTAATAATAATGCGTGCATTGTATGCTCTTCTAATCATAATGTTTCTGTCTTGAACACTTTTCGACTTCATCCAATCTTCCGCGATCATATTCATGATTGGTATCACAGCTTCAAAATTGTCAATATTAAATATTTAAATACGCACTTAACAGTACGCACTTAACAATACGTACTTAACAGTAGACATAACTAAATTGAAATTAAGACGATACTGACATTAATCCTAAACAATACAAAGTTTAAAATAAACAGACAAATAAAGCTAATACTACTTTCATGATAGCTTTAATAATAAAAATAATATATGGATAAATAATAAAAACAAATAGTAAATAGCAAAATATAAAGACTTAATAATCTAAGATTTTGATAACACAATCATAATTTAAAAAGATTTTATTCATAATTTGTGAATATTAATGAAATTATTAGATTGATTGGAATGTCTATACCGATTTTCAAGTAAAATTTAAATAAAAAGTTTTTGTTAGAAATTAATTAATAACAATTGTATTATTTTGTTCCAAAATATGTAAAAGTGCTGGATTTTCGAATGTCACTTATCAAAACATTTGCTTAGACTTTCCAGGCATTTATTTTATATATGAATTATTCTTATTCACGTATGTATACATATTTAATTATAAAATATTCTTTATGATTTATTTTAATTTTATAAATTAAGGAAATTGTTTTTAATTTTGTCTACCTTCCTTCTTCCACCAAAAAATCACGATTCTTATCGAACTGCTTATTATCGGCAAGGTAGATTGTAAATTGTCTAGCATTAGCATTATATCTCCATAAATTCTTATCAATGAATGTATAGAAGGAATCAGTATTCCGCACGTTATGCCCAGAAAAGCGATAAGCACTCGAATATTGCACATTAACTTCTGTCGAGTGTTTTTTGCGGATTTAGGCCAAAGTCCAATAAAATCTAAAGAGATCCGATTTAATTTCACCGCCCATTCAAAATCTATTAGAAATTTTAATAAATAGGAACTCATGTAGATATAAAACATCATCATAAACACACACAAATGAATCCACAATTAGAACAAAACAGATAAAATCGTATTTAACAGAATTTCCAATTAAAATATTCAAAAGTAATTTTTTATAAGTATTAATTATAAATGCATTTATGAATCGTGTTTTGATTACAGATAATCAAAGGTTATTTCTAAAAATAATGTTCTATTAACAGCATTAGATATGATTAGAAATTAATTTGTTAATTTATAATAAAAAAAAAACGCTACTAATAAAATAAGTATTCGTTCTAAAATAAAAGTGTAATACACATTTACAAAATTCGTTTATGTTATACTAATGCTATTAGTATAACATTATGTTACTCCCAAAAAATAGTAAATATACATCATAAAAAGTATTAATTTACTTTAAATTAATGAATTTACTATTTTCTAATGAGTTTATAACCAATATAATACTGCATAAAAAAATTTTTTTTTATTAATAAAATAAAATATGTACTGAGTGCTACTACTATTTACACACATGATCATTATAAACAAATATATTTTCCTAAGATCTTTTTTTTAAATTGCAGATACAACGATTTAAACGACGAGCACCTTGATATCCGGCATACTTTGAGTCGTCCATGTCGAATGTTATTTACGGACTGACAGCTGTTTCTTTTTCATACAATAACGTTACCCCCTATTTAGAAAGAAGTATTGCTTGCACGCATGCTCTTAATAATTCTTGAAAGAACTGAACGATCAACTAGCAGCGAAATGTTTTAAATTAAATATTCTACAACGGACGACCCTCGTCTTATGTTCCTCAGAAGTTTTCTGCACCGAACATAGTGCAAAACACTTATGGATAAAAAAATTCTTAATACCAGGTATGTATTTCTCTCATGTTAGCAAAAAAGCGTATTCATATAACACCCGTTATATCCCACATTCCGGTTGCACCTTTGCTGTAGCTACTAATCAATTTTGTAAGAAAGCATCACACTCATCGTTTATTCGTTTTGTATTTATTAGAGAAGATACATTGTAACATCTTCGCTTTACCTAAGTTGTGCACAGTGTAATAAACATTGAGTTCATATAAAATAAAATGTGTATTTTTCTTTTAGTACATATTATATATTTTTTATTTCTATTATAATAAATGTATCGTTCTGGTATATTCTATTTACTTAACTAAAAATGTTTACATCTACGCTTCTTATAAATTTTCTAGTATGAATGTACAGCGTAATTTTGACGTCATCTTCATCTTTGAATACGGATAAGACGATAGGGGATAGTCACCTATAACGTACCCCTTAACGTTTAAACAAAATTGTAATAAAAGTACTAAAGAGAATATTTCTGTACTTGCATTAAGCTTTGGTTCATTAGCAATAAAACATCACGATACTTTTGCGAAAATAAACATTAAATTATTTTTTAAATTAGATTTAAAAAAAAGTAGCTTTAGGTACGATTTGGAGACCGGATCGTTAAATTGTACCACCTGGTTCCTAAATCGTACTTCTAACCTAGCAAACAAGCTGACATTGCTTATTGTCATTAATTGGAATTAAAAGGAGAAAAATGTTAAAAAATAGCGTATTTGTATCTGTAATATTATTGAAAGTCAGTAAAAGTCAGTATATTAAAAAATCAGTATATTTAAAAATCTGTATATTAAAAAATCTGTATATTAAAAAATCTTATTCTTCGGAATCCTTTTGTTTATATTCTTCAGAGTTATAAGCCTTTTAATAGTTCGCGTCCGATGCTAATAGATATATCTAACTTACAAACATAACCTATATCAATGCGTACGAACTAAAGGTAAATAGAGGAACCTTTAAATACTATATGTCCTGCAGTTTGGACCCCGAGTGAATAAGCTTGAGTTATATGTTAATCGAAATGGGGCATTCACTACAAAATAAAGGATTTTAATTGTTACATTTAAATCTTGCAAACGTACGGACCTTATCCTTCGTCAGTTTCTTCTTTCTTGCCGGAGTTTTCTAAAATTATGTAATGCTCTTGCTGACACTTGGATGTCTTCGTTAAAATATTAAACGTATTTCAGATATGAATTTCATTACACGCACACAACCATACGACATCCATTTTTACAAAAGCTGTAGTAATATTCTCAAGCAATGGCTTGAGTTCATTCATCATTACGTTCTATCAATATGTGATATAAATCAAAATTATATATGGAGCACAAGAATAGGATGAGCGGAATGGAGGGCACCATAATGTAGTGAACAAATTGAAATATATATATATATATAAAATATGAGTATTATGGCGTATATCGGGCAAAGGACCAGAAAGGCGCTCCACTTTCCCCCACTTTCCGATTTTCTCGATCGTGTTTGATTCCTGCATCACGATCATGGATCCCGATCCGGAATCATATACCAGGATGTGACAAATAGAATTCTATTTGCTTTTTATATTATATACTTATAGTCAACTATAAAAATGTGCAATAAAAAATTGGAGTTTCTATTTAAAGATATCAATGTGATTTTTAAGTGACCTTGACAATTGTGTCCTAAGTCATTCCATTACTATTGTGTAAACTGTAATGCGCCACTTGAAATCCTACAACTTGTGTATAAAACATTTCTTCCAGAAATGTTTACTTTTCAAAATAATAAAAAGATTCGACACATTCCATATTATGTGTGTGTGTGCGCGCGCGCGCGGGCGCGTGTGTATGTGTACACATAGTAATGTTTTTTAAAATTGTAAAACCTAAAATCGTTTCGATTTGTAATAAAGTAAAATAAAAATTTATAATACTTGTTTTTTATTATTTACTTTATTTCTTGTAGCCATTGAAAACTTGAATAACAACAAAGATTTAGCACAGTTGACATTTATTTACGGCTATATTTCTATATACTATATTAATATCAACAATTGATATTTGTTGATATGCTATGAAAAATATAGATCTTTTTGAATTGAAATATGGAATTAAACTTAATTTTAGAATGTGTTTTCTTTTTATTATTCAATATAATTCCTAAGATATTTTCATCAAATCATGCAGTCAAATTTATAATTCATTTATTTTAATATAATATTTATACAATTTTTAGATTACTACATTTTATAAAAAATGTAACATTATCGAAAACATTTAGAAAAACATTTTAAGTTTCTAATAATTTCTCGTTGTATGCAAAACAGAAATATATCCGACTGACGTTTTTATTAGCTAAAAAAGATATTTTTAGTAATAATTAATAATACAAACATGTAATCATAAAATTTAAGACATACATGTATATATCACGGGTAAAGTTCGTAAGCGATTGGATTGAGCAATGTTGACAGCCTGAACTGACATTATATAGCAGGTACCTCTGATAATGTCAACATTGTTTACCATGTGAATTTTGTCCGTAACATATACATATAAAATATACGCGAATATAATAAACAACTATAATAAACAAAACATTTAAAAGTTTTAAATTGTATTATAATCTAGATCATATATATATATGTACACAAATATATATATATATGTATATATAAAATATTATTAAAATTATTTAAATGCTATTTACAGTATAAATATAATTAAACACAAAAATATCTTACACTGCAAAATGTGGTCATTGTCATAGGAAATATTTTTCCAGCGGTGAGATAAATCGGTTTAGTACCTCTCGTCAGCAAAAATAACAAGTTTTGTGCAATTTTTGGATCCATGGAGTACCATTCATTATTGTACGCTGCATAATATATTTCAAATACTAAAAAATATTAAAAGCATTTTTAGATAAAAATTGTATCCACATATTATTTAAAAAAAAAAAATTAATTGATATTATAAATCAATTTGTGAACTGTTATTTAAAATAAAAATTAATGTATTTATATAAATAATAAATGCAATATAAAGTACACGTATTAATTTTTATTTGTTTTTAAAAACTTACATTAAATTTTCACAATATATATATTTAATTCTTTAATATAAATGATATCATTATCAATATATTTCGAGATATTAATTTTTGCTACTTGAGCGTGAAAAATATTAAACACTTTATTATTTATTAATAAAAAAATCCTTGTTAAATTAAGAGAACACGTATAAAGACGACGTTTATAAAAATGAAAAATAAGCACGACTTACTTGGGCTACTAAAAACTCGCCAAGAGCACAATATAGACACATATGTCCAAATATGTTAAAAATTATAGTCATAAAATATATTAAATGTGTGAGTGATAAATCATTTCCTTCCACAAATAACTATATAAATTTATAATACGTATGAAAAAAAATTTTATAATCAAAATTTAGACATTTAAAATAAAATATATAATAAATATAATAACAATAGCCTCCTAAATATAGTTTAGATATTATTTATACGTTAATAATTTTGTAAATTTATTACAAAATTAATTAATAAGTAAATTTTCACCTTTAGGTATTTGTACACTTACGTTAATTATGCGAAAGCCGAAGAAAGCAAAAAGTATTGCAAAATATAGAAATAACGATAGAAGCATCATATTGTATGTATCTTCAATAATAGCAATAGCTCTATGAAAGGTATTTTATGTTATTACATGTAACATGAAGATAAATTGTACGTTATAAAGAATTGTTACTTTGTATATATAAATATTTTCCAAATATACTATATACCTAAGTAAACGAATGTGTTTTATCACACAACTTTTCAGCATATTGTGAGAGTTAATATATTTGTCCAAACGTGTCAAACGATTTTTTAGAATTTCAAATTGACCGCATATATGAAAAATTAGTAATCCAAGGAAATTATCAATTCCAGTATAGGACATAACGGCAAGAAGAATATAAACACCTTGACTAACAAACGTTATTTCGTATTGCGGCTTTTTAGTTATATCGTAAATATAATATGTCTGTAGAGGCATTGGTTTGCCTGGATCAGTGATATTGGGCGTCAATCTTATTGATATTCCAAATCTTGAGAGAATGACAATAAAAAAAAATCCTACTCCCATTATGCAATAGGCGCAAGTAATAATAATGCGTGCATTGTATGCTCTTCTAATCATAATGTTTCTGTCTTGAACACTTTTCGACTTCATCCAATCTTCCGCGATCATATTCATGATTGGTATCACAGCTTCAAAATTGTCAATATTAAATATTTAAATACGCACTTAACAGTACGCACTTAACAATACGTACTTAACAGTAGACATAACTAAATTGAAATTAAGACGATACTGACATTAATCCTAAACAATACAAAGTTTAAAATAAACAGACAAATAAAGCTAATACTACTTTCA
>NW_017275220.1:0-8154 GCF_001594065.2 Cyphomyrmex costatus
AACTTACACCGGCGTATAAGGTAGGCTTCCATTACAATACCTTACTGATGAGTCCAGTAGTGGTAGCCGGGACGAAACGTCAAAATTAGGTGATATTCTTTGCAATATATTAGAATAAATTAAAAGAATTTAACGAATTTATTGGCTCATGGCTCTTCTCTCTTTATATTAGCTGTTAAATTTTTTAAACTATTGCTGATACAGAATCGTGTACATATTGTAAACTAACAGAAAAATATGGATATTAATTTTTCTATTGTCATCACATATGTTTGTTTATACAAAAAGAAAAATTTTTTCGTAAAATCAGCACATTACGAAATTTTCCAAAAGCTGTATCTCGGAAACTATTCATCGGACAAGGGGTTCAAAAAATCTTATTTTAAAGATAATTTTATAAGCTTCCGTATAACTTCTATACATTTTTCAAACAAATCAGAAGGAAGCTATTTATAAAAATGTAGAGAAACACGTATAATAAAGGTTTCTCAGCTGTATCTCAGTAATTATTAGCCGCATACAAACTATTAAAAAACCAAAATACAAGGAATTTAATAATCTTTCATTTTGATAATAACTATTTTTGGCGTAAGACTAGTTATATATAAGATACTTTTCCGATATATTAACGAAAAAACATTCTCATTTTCATAATATTTTCACATCAAAATGTCTAAAAAATAATATCTTCGGAATATTCTATCGATCGTACGACATTCAATAAAATCCTATTTTGTAGGTAATTAAATACTTTTTCGATTTTGTTATATGCGTTTTGCACGTACCTAGATGTAGCCAAATTTGAGATATTCGCAAAGACAGATCAAATTTACGTATTCGAAAATAAAAGGTTCTTTAAATAAATCAATCTCGAGAACTATTGGTCTTACCAGGTTTATTAAGAAATGAAATTGTGAGAAATTTTATCAGCTTTATTTTGCAACTAAACGTTAATTTCCGTACAACGAATAGTTTTTGAGATATTTTCAAAAAACCGATTTTGTGCTACATTTTTACAAGATGGCGCAGCCGGCTTTGCCCTGACACATGGGGACTTTTAATATGTTAAAAAGTACACTATTATAAACCTTTATACAAAAATCCAGCTTTGCAGTATTTTTTAAACTTCCGTTTTACTGGGCTAGTCCTAAAGGCTTCGTTTACATTTTTGTTACTCTCCTTCCTCTCCTCTTATACATTGTATTTGACTTATTTACCGGTTTTTATTTTTTCACCAGAATCACATTAAATAAAAAACTATTCTTTATTATTCACATATTTGTTTCAAATTCATCCACTCTTCAAAACGTTTTTCTGTCGTATATGTAAAATACCAGCGACTTTAAATTCATTTTATTTTATGAATCTCGTTTATCATCCCTCAGCATCCGATGACAGTGAATAGATACTTAAATTACCTTTGCGAGTTGTGTTCGTGGTATCACACGTGATGACTAGGTTCGGTCCCTCGATATTCCGAGTTCATCGTCGATTTGGCGGGAGCGCGAGGTTCGGCGTGGCGCAATGTATCATTATGCGACGCGGCGATGAAGCATTCACACTGCTGAGTTGCGCGAACCCGGTGCTTTCTTCTCTTCCCGATGCTTCCACTTTTTCTCAGCCTGATCTCTCTTGTCAAAATACTCTCTTTTGCAAGATTGCGCATCCACTATGCCAAAACAAGTTTGCGGTCGGTCAGAACGGATATGTGTCCGCACCTGCGCGTTGTATGAATCATTGACTATCTCGAGCAAGCAGCCGAGTCGTTCGCTCGCTCACTTGCGGCCACGAACTGTTTCGTCCTGACAGTCGCAAATTTACTTTTACGCTGTGCACTGCCGTACCGTTATATCACCGCATTACCCCGCACCAAATTGCCCGAAGCAGCATCTTTCTATCTGCGCTAACTGATTTTTCGTCTGAATATCGATGTTTCTTGCTTATCTGGGTTTTCTAGATTATACGAGTACATCCTGATCACACACAGATGATTTATGATGCTATAATAATAAGAACGTCTGGCAGATCCTTGGAGTCTACTTATTTAATAATTACAATTAATATTTCAATTATTCTGCTTGCTCAATAATTACAACCAATACAAATAATTTATGTTCTAAATAAACAAATATTTTAATTACTTGATAATTGAATACAATGAAATCTATTACTTTGCGTAACTTGATACGATCGTGTTTCTCGAAATTATTTGAAATATGAATTAATCGCGAAAGAGACGTTCGAATAATTCATTTTTTTTGTTTTACTAATTTACTTAATAAGAAAATTATAGACGAACTCAGTCAGCTTTATTGCACCATCCTTATTTATGTCTAACAAACGATAAAATTAAAATTGGAATAATGTAAGAACTCTGAATACAATTAAATACTTCGAGTTCCTCGAATACATCTTACTTTTCAAAACGTAAAAAGTTTGCGGTTTATCACCGCATTTTTATCCGTGTTTTATTTAATAATGTCACACATTGTTGGACATAATGTATCCGATATATCAAATTATGTGACATCATATTCGCGCGTGTTACGTAGTTTGTGCAACAGAATAGTCCACGCTATAATTGAAAATGTAAAAAAAATTATAAAAATATGATAAAGACCATCAGGAGGAAAGAATAAAATCGTCACATGCTTACAATTAGAATGATTTAGAGTCTCACATTCAGCGCAAAAGATTGTACTTGTATTACTTTTTGATCAATGCAGATGATTTAAAATAAACAATAATAATTTCAAACAATGTGTGTGTTCGATTGAAGAACTTGAGAGCAGTACGTAATTATAATAAGATTATATGAACATTGAGTATTTTATGCATTTATTTAATTAATGTTCATGATAGAATGTGGCGATTTTAAAATCGAAAATATCTATGATGAAAATTGAAAAAACTATGTGGCGATAAAATCGTGTAGCATATATTTGCATTTTACGCACACATATTTCTCATTCCGTGGGTAATACAATACTTTATAGATTTGATTTGACTCAGAAAATAATAAGTGTGTTTATGATTGTTATTTATGATTGTAAGATTCATTATAATATAAATATTAACCCCCCCTTTCTGTTAATGTTAATTATACATATGTTAATTTAATAGGTTTAGAATGATTATTACCGCCGCGTATAAGATATTTTTATATCGATTGAAATGTATATTAATTACAAGTGTCATTTTCATAATACAAAAAATACAGATAATAACAAACGAATTTTAAAACGAAAATCGTTCCATAATTTGATGTAAATTACAATTATTGTATATAATGTAAAGTTGGATATATAATTAATTTAACGTCATATATGATGCATATTTTGACATTAATGAGTAATTTGTGTTTTTATTCTATTTTATAATATATATATATATTCGTAAATTATTTGTATTTCTTAAATATAAAATGCAAAATATTGCAAGTATTATGGCTACATTTTATTGTATTTTTTAAATTCATTCGTTTTAGCAAGAAAAATATGATTTCGCAACACGTGTTCAAATAATTAAGTATGTTTATTATAAATAAAATATTTACTTTGCTGAATAAACAATTTTAAGAATGTCTTCATATATTTTTTGAAGAAACTTGAAATCGTTTCGACAGGAGTCTTACGAGTTATTTGAAATACAATAAAATTTTGACCATTCCCTGAAATGTGCTGATAATCACTGTTTACCAACCGACATTATATAATTTGGTGTTCAGCATGCAATATTGCGATAAGGAGCCTTCCTCTAGTGAGCCGAGATTGTTACTGCCTGCACTTACTATCTCGCGATTGCTTCCGTTCTCTTACATCATCATACACATACATACCTATAATCTGCTTGCATACTCTCGTATATGTATCGCAAACATATTACAATTATCGTAACGTAAGTCTAATCTAATAAGAACTTTATTCAGAATGAAAAATAAAATAAATGTACAATTGGACTTTCTACGAGCAGTTATAATTGGTCACAAAGATATTTAAGAGAGCTATTCTCATCTCAAAAGTACTAAATAGATAACAATTTTTCTTTCAAAAAAATAAGTTCTGCTTTGCCGACATTTTTCATTTGCTGTGTTAAATTTGAAAAATATTTCAGAATTCTTTATTTAGTATAGGCTAATATTCAAGATATAATGGTATAAGTAATGTATGGAACGCGACAAATCTTTTGCAATGGTGCTTGTAATTACGTACAATTATTTGAAGTAGAAAAATAAAGACGTTTTTTTATATTCTCTATCCATACAAAATATAGTTTTGAAAAATTCTGTTAATTTTGCATATGGGTTTTTCATACTTAATTAGCTTAATTAACTCAATTAGTAATTAGTTAAATACATACATTATTTTCTCATATTCATATTTCCTGAAAAAATATGCATTTCAATTTCTTGTTTTTTGTTCTTCATTTTTTTAACTACGTTAAATAGTCTTTATTTGATTCTGAAATAAAATGTTTGTAACTACTGCATCGATTTATTGAAATATTTTAAAATATTTTGAAATATATTTATAAAATCCAAAATTTGAAAAAATTAAAAAAATATTTAAAGAAATTTTAAAACTTTACATGGAAAAATTGTTTTAATAAATTTAATGTGTATATTTCATTACATTATAATCGTATAATTTTTATATAAACGGAATGTTTAAATTCTGTACTGTTTTATTTTTTTGAAACTAAATAAATTCTTTATATCAATTCAGAAACATATCAACGATGTAACATAATTCTGATTCTTTTTAAATATTAATAATGTAGATATATAAATATATCTTCTATGTGTACGTATATGCAATCAATAATTACATAAGTACACATATCATATAAATCAGATAAATCTGAGTTTAATTTTGTATTGAGTATGTTGTTTTTATTGATTGCTGAATTTTAGAAAATAACACGAAACAATTCTATAATCGAATTAATTGAGTCCATTATCTTCGTATAGATAAAAAACATATAGGTAATAAAAAAAACCAGAACACTATTAGTTAGTTTATCTCTAATATCTTTAAAACCGAGGGGGTAACCACTATCTGAAATATTGTCCCACAGATTACATGATTTCATTTAATTTTATATAATTTTATTTGATGACAAATAATTTTTCCTCACTATACATGCGGTCATTTGGTACAATAAACGATTTTATCTAATATTACACAATTATTTCTTGTAATTGTCGGATTATATATCGAAATTTTATATAAATTTTATAATGATTTCAGGGACGCCGTCCCACGATTACATTAAGTAATTACCCCCTCGTTTAAAACGTATAATAAATTTAGAAGAGAGAGATAGCAAAAACTCCTATATAAATCAAATATAAACTTGGAGAGAAAGGGTACTAGGAGTCAGGCGCAGATAACTTTACGCAAATGCTAATGTATAACAAATATTCTTTATTATAATAAATGTATAATTCAGTTCAAAGTTATTTAAACACAAGGGTTAACAATATTTTGCCATTTAGTTTTTCAATGAAAATAACTTTGAACTCAATTGTAAGACTTTCAAGAAAACAAATAAAGCAGATTACCTCAAATGTCACGGGGACGGTTCCAGTCAATTTGCGCAGGTGATAATTGAAGGAGATTGAACTGTATATTCATTTACCTTACGCAGTATGCTTGATGTCGCTGACAAAACGATATCATAACACGACTTTTGGTCAATTTATATTAGTTGTCACGAATATTTACGTTCTACGGTTTGATGTCAATGTACAACAATATAGAAAATTCGATGTTTTTGGCTTGAAATCGAAATGTGTGGGTATTCACAACTATTACCATTCCTACTTCTGTAGTGGTATTCTCTAAATGTTTTATCCATGATTGTCGCTATTGTTAACTAGCGACAGCCAATGGCAGGACAATCCTAAAATTGGCTGTCGCTAGTTAACGATAACAACAATTATTGAAAAAACGTTTAGAGAATCCCGCAATTGACTTCATTGCTGTGTTGTCGTAGCGCGCGACAATTGAATACCAGCTTTTTCAATTGCGTTTAGCGTGTATTCTATATAGCACAAGTTTTATTAATAAAATTCTTTATAAAAAAGGTAGTATGTAATTTTTTTCGTGGAACCAACCATATTTGTATAAACTCGACGTGAAGCTCACGCTTTTTTAAATTAATATAATACATTTTTACTCAGTTTTGAACTGAAAATGAGTAATCGAATATCATACAATTTTTTTATTATTTCTTACTTTTCTTAACTGACTATTTTATTTACTATCTGACATGTAGTTTTTATTCCGTTCACCATACAACAATAAAATGTATATTGCTATATTTTTTTATCTACTATTGCGTTACTCTTTAATTACGATTATCTTATATTCACGAGATGAATACCAAAAATGCTGCTTATTTCCTAAATAATTGCCTTTTTATGTCAAAAGCTCGAAAAACAAGCATTTTTATAGCAACTGTTCTTCAAAAATTAAATTTTTTAAACTATCGCCGATACAGGATCGTGTACATATAATATGTAAACTAACAGAAAAATATGGATATTGATTTTTCTATCGTCATTACATATGTTTGTTTATACAAAAAGTCCGATTTTATCATAAAATCAGCACATTACGGAATTTTCCAAAGGCTGTATCTCGGAAACTATTCATCGGACAAGGTTCAAAAAAATTTCATTTTAAAGATAATTTTATTAGCTTCCACATAATTTCTATACATTTTTCACCTCAGACAAATCAGAAATAAGTTATTTACAAAAATGTACACAGAAACACGTATAATAAAGATTTTTCAGCTGTATCTCAGTAATTATTAGCCGTATACAAACCATTAAAAAGCCAAAATATAGGGAATTTAATAATCTTTCGTTTTGATGATAACTATTTTTGGCGTAGGAGTAGCCGTATATAAGATATTTCCGATATATTAACGAGGAAACATTCTCATTTTCAAAATATTCACAAGTCAAAATGCCTTTAAAAAATGATATCTCCGGAACTAGCGATCGTACGAAACTCAATAAAAACCCATTTTGTAGGTAATTAAATACTCTTTCGATCTTGTTATGTGCGTTTTGCACGTAGATGTATCCAAATTTGAGATATTCGCGAAGATAGAACAAATTTACGTAACGCTCGAAAATAAGAAGTCACTTAAAAGAAACCTATCTCGAGAACTATTGGTCGTACGAAGTACGACCGAATTTTATAGAGAATTTTATTATCTTTCTTTTATTATAGACCTGCTTTGGCCGTAAAACTGATAGGAAAGAAGATAACCGCGAAAAACCGGAATTTCAACCCTTCTACGCTCGATAAAAGACTTACAAGGGAGATTAGGCAACTCAAAAATTCAAAAAATTCTGAAACTTTGTGTGCAAGTAGAGTAGTTCATCCGTAACACAAAACTATTTTTTGTTGGTGCGGAATTTCACTCTAAGAGGGTGAAACACCCCTTTGAAAAAAATAGATTTTTTTCTTTCGAAACGAATCTCTTCGAAACTATAAGAGATAAAAAAAAATTTCCAATATAAGAATTGAATGGTTTCAAGAGTACTTTAGAAATATAATAAAAAATTTTATTTATTTATTTATTTATTGAATTGAAATAAATAAATAAATTTTTTATTGTGATGCAACCTATGTTGGACAAACTAAGAGAAAATTGATAACAAGAGTTAACGAACATCGTAATCATATACGGAGGAATACTTCGTCCAAATCTGTTATCACGGATCATAGGTTGGATCATAATCATGAATTTAACTGGAATAATGTGAATATTTTGGATAGCGAAAGTTTTTATCATAAGCGATTGATATCAGAGATGCTTTACATCAAGACACAAAGTAATGGTCTTAATTTAAAAACAGATACCGATGGTCTTGATCGCTCATACGCTGATATTTTAGACAAACTAATAAACATTAATTTGACCTAACTTGTTTGTGGTCTGTAGATTTGTAATAACGGTCTTCATTATATCGTTGTACATCGTCATATACAGACATATTGACGATGAAATTTGTTCAATGCGATTTCTGTGATATAATTGATTTTATGTCTTTTGTCGACCAACTTGAGGTAAGCTTTTTGAGTAATCAATTTTTTACTGTTTTATCAAAATTTTATTATTAAAAAATTTTTT
>NW_017275220.1:8597-20255 GCF_001594065.2 Cyphomyrmex costatus
ACACTTATTGTCATCGTCTTTTAAACTGTTTCGCTTTTGGGTTCGTAGCCCTTCTCATTTTACTATTATTTAATTTATTTTTTAATTTTTTTTAAACACAATTTTGTAATTCTAAAACCTGTAAAATATGCAGCAAACTGAAATATTTGTTTGTCCTATGTATTACATAGAAGATAGAAGTGTAAAATAATTACTGAATCATGACGGCCGAATGTCTAAGGACTTTCAAGTCTTATTATTGTCGCTGATGATGATCCGAAACGAAGGATCGAAACTTTCGACATAATATCTATGTTATAGATTTTAAGATTGTATTTTTGCGCACTGCTAACAGCGTTGACTCTTAATAGCCTTTTATATTTACTTATATTTTTTGTATTGTTTTTGAAACATATAAGAGTCTATAATTCAATTATATTATTAATTTATTAATTTTTTATTTTAATGTTATAAATAATATATTCGTACAATAATACGTATATCGCATTCACTTGCTCCGCTTCATATACGTACTGTATATAGGTATGTATATCCACGAGTTGCTTTCAACTCATCCTGGTGATGCGTCTTCCTCTATTGCATAGGGTGTGACAAGGACGAGTAGATAAACAAGTTTGCCAACATTACTTTTCATTTTTTTTTCTACAGGTTGGCACAATTTCAGCTTCTCCATGGGTTTTCAGATCAGAAACTGAAAAGTCACTAAGTATTGAGCACACCATGTATACTTCCACCATGGGCCCGACGCGAGTCTTTCTTCTTAGTAGTGGAACAAGCACCGACGGATTGATTGTCTGTCTTTGTCTGTCTAACGAACCGATAATCAATCAATCTTGATGATGTGGCCCCGTCCACAAATTCCTAGCTGGGACGAAATGGCCAGTATCGTAGAGCTGCCGCCACAGACGGCGAATATCAGAATTAAGATTATAGTTGGCTTGAAGAGTCGACGAGTTTCCCAAATTCTCCAAAAGTCACATGGGAGCGAGACCGGAGGGGAATATTAAATGGAGAGGTTGTTAGACTTGAGAAACGCAAGGAGTAAACGAATGAGCTTAGGATTGGGGCGTGAGAGAAGCGAAAAAATATTGTCTTGAGTATTTGGAATGCTTTGGATAAAAGAAATGAGCCTAGTAGATTTAGGAGAGGTGATAGGACAATGGAAAACAATGTGGTTTATATCTTGATGAGGATCACCACAGGGGCAAGCCACGGAAGCGACTATGTTTTTCCTATAAAGGCTGCAATTAAGGTTATAGTAGTTTGAGCGCAGCCGGTTAACTAATACAATTTCTTCTCTGCCAAGAGGATGTTTATTATGTTTATTAAACCAAGGTTTGTGAGAATTCGATCGAAAGTATTGATCGTAATGTAGTCCTTTATGTTGGAAGATTTCGTCCAGATGGGGTTTGTACTGCGTCGAAGCAGAGCTTTTGGCCTCTGAGAGAAAGTCCAGGTAAGGGACTTCCAATTCCATAGGGTCACCTTGCTTGGCGTCGAGTTTTGCAAGTTCGTCAGCATTCCCATTGCCCTCAATGCCACTATGCGAAGGAATCCAGATAAGATCAACGATGTGGTCCTTGTCGGAGGCCTGAGAAATGAAATCCTTAATTATGTAAATTAAGTAATTACCATTATCCAATCTAGGAGAGGTAATAGCTTCCAAGACGCTCATAGAGTCCGAGAAAATTGCAGCCTTTGATAGGTTTTCGTCGAGTATGATTTTCAGAGCAACGAGGATGGCCCAGGCCTCTGCAGTGAAGATTGATGTTTCAGGCGGCAGACGGTGAGCATATTCCAGCATGGTGGAAGTATACATGGTGTGCTCAGAACTCGTAAACCACGCCCCTTTTCAACGCGGTTGTCACCGAAAAACATAGGGCGGCCAACTTAGAAAGGTTGGCAGTACTGAACTAGTAGTGTCTCTTTTATGCATGCGCCGTGGAGCATCTATCTCAGTCTGTCTTTAGCCGTCTCCTGAAAGAAACGTGCAGGCCTGTTATTTTGAAATTAAAGTGAAAATTTGAAGTAAAATGGTGCGGTGTATTGTTAAAGCGTGTAAGAACACCAACATAACGTGTACTCCGGAGGAAGTAAGCTTCCACAAGTTGCCGAATAATGCCATTATGCGTGAAGGGTGGCTTAAAAACATAGGAAGTGTAATTCCATCCAATACTCTAAATGGTAAGTGTTGATAATAGTAATATTTAATAACTTTAAGTCAAATTTATGTCAATGTTTATTTTTACTTCGATTTTGTTGAAACATTATAATATTGTCTTCTTCTGCTACTTTTTCTGAGACTCCAAAAATATACATTTTACTCGTATGCATACATGCACATTGAGTAAAATTGATATAGACAATTTATGTAAAATCTGTAAAGTGTTTTTCTTAATAATGTCTATTACTTATATTAAATTAACTACTAAAACTATCTGAAGCAAACTATCTACAGCTAGTGTCGAAGAAGACACCTGCAATGCACATGTAAGCTTAATTTATAAGCTTAGCTTATTATGCACATGTGAATATAAGGCCTGTTCTTTTTACCGAACTGGTACACAGAGCGCAATAAGTTGAAGTGAAACAGATATACGTTTGTTTCATTTCAACTTATTGCACTGTATGTACCAGTTCAGACAGTGCAGGCAAAAAGAACAGGCCTATATACATACTTTAATTACAATTATTAGATATTAAAGTAGAGATGTCAATGTTTATATGCATTGTGTGTCTGTGTGTATACATGTGCTGCTTCCTAGTGTGATTTGCAACATAACAGCGCGAAATACCCACTATTCTAGGAATATTTTTTGTGGTGGCAGGCCTATGTTTTTCGGCGACAAGAAAAGAGAGAGTCGGGAGATTTTAGAATGAGACAACGCAAAACTAAGCACACCATGTATACTTCCACCATGATATTCTAGTTGGAGAGAGGGTACGTAAACACCAGCTCCGGTATAGCCCTCGAGGTCAAACTTTGAGCCATCTGTGTAGAAACAGACTGAATCATTCGGGATATGTCGGTTCAAAAATTCTTGAAAAGTCTTAAGATCAGATCCTTGGGTGTGTCTTCATCAACATCACCGATAGCAAGTGTGTATTTAATGTCAGCGATAAGAGAAGAGTAGGGATACAGGATAGCAGAAAGAAATCTTGAACTTTTAATTTTGCTTCTAATATGTTTGAGCAAGATGTATCTTTGGAAAATAGGAACTCTTTGGAATACAGGAATGCGAGAGTTGTGAGAAAAAGCTTCTAGATGTTTTAAACTGTCGATAGGTAGACTGTCCTGTCTAGAAAAATTCTTGATGAGATATCTGGAGGACAAATAATTAAATCTAATACGCGAAGGGGAGGTTCTTTAGCTTCGGCCAACATTACATTAATGGGAGTGGAGACTCTGTATCCCAAGGCGAGGCAAACAGCTCTCCATTGTAAGCGCTCCAAGCATTTAAAGACAGTTTTGTTGTGGTTGAATTGGAAGACCTGACAACCATATTCGATGGAGCCCCTAAAAACAGCACGATAAATAGTAAGAAGAGATTGCGGCTGAGAGCCCCATCAAACACCCGTTAAAGCGGACATGACCCTGATGATTTTCCTACCTTTGTCAATCAAATATTTGAGATGAATCTTACCTGACATTTTTCTATCGAACCAGATGCCCAAAAATTTATAACTTTCTACAGTAGGAATATCGCAGCCATCAACTGTCAAATGTCCGAAAGCCGGGATAGATCTTTTATTGGTAAAGATCATGCTTTGCGATTTAGTAGGAGAAATACTTAAGCCCCTGGAATGAAGATACGTGGAAAGAGAGTTAAGGGCTGTCTGGGTGATATCAATGGCCAAGTCTAAATCAGCGTTAGAGGAGAAAATAACGAGATCGTCCGCATACATCAAAACGGAAACTTGGTCTCCGAAGCAAGAGCCAATATCATGAAGGTAGAGATTAAATAAGATAGGGCTAACAATAAGTATAGAGCCTTGCGGAGTATCTTTATGGGTAGTAAGAGGGGTTCCAAGTTTACCATTTACAACAAAAAACAACTGCCTCTCCGTGATAACGTTTTGTATAAATTTGCATATCTTAGCCGGGAGATTAAGTTTTCTTAAGATGTTGAAAAGAACAGAAGGAATTACATTATCAAAGGCACCGGCGATGTCAATAAAAACGCAGGCTGTGTATAGACCAGATAGAATAGCGGCGTGAATGTTGTTAGAGAACATGATGAGGTTATCAGCGCACGAACGGGATTGACGAAAGCCGAATTGAAACTCAGGCAAGGTAAGGTTCGACTCGACAAATCATTTTAATCTGAGGTAAATAATTTTTTCCATGCATTTGAGTAAGCAGGAAAGCAAAGAAAGCAAAGAAGGCCTAACGCCCTTACCTAAGGGCTTGGGAATGAGAACAACGAGCAATTGTTTCCATTCGTCTGGAACAACGCCGGAGTCGAGAAAGCCGTTAAAAATTTTGACTAAGGCATCCTTGAAATGATCTGGGAGAGCAGATATAAAAATGTAGCTAATTTGATCCAGCCCCGGAAATTTTTCTTAAAGCTTTTGATAGATAAGTCAAGTTCGCGTCTGGATATGGGAGTGTCAATCTCAGAAATTAGGTCCCAAGAGTTAGATAAATCCTTGGATAGCATTGCTGAAAGAGAGGGATAGTCGTTGTGCAGACACGACGGAGGACAAAGCTTTTCGATCGCCTTGTCACAGACCGAGACGAAATTTCCACCACATTCTGATTGTGGAACAGAATTAAGGTTCTTATTCTTAAAAGATTTGACGAGCAACCAGAGCTTTGTTGAGGAAGTGCGATGGTCGAAACTAGAACAGAATTCTTTCCAGCCACGTCTTTTTTCCCTACGTAAGATTTTAGTGGTAGAGGCACATTCTTATAGGCTAAGCAGTTTTCCCAAGTAAGGAAGTTCTTATAAACAGAGGTAGCTGATTTCCTGGCAGCTACAGCGTCACGGCAGGCGTCATTCCACCACCGGAGGTTGAATGCGTCGGCTATTTAATGGACGTTGGCGAGGAGCCTTAGCCTTCGAAGGGGCAGCTAGTTTAATGCTTTGTTTGATGCCTTCAACTAAATCTTCGTAAGCTTTGACAGGATGGTCGAGAGAGACACAGGAGTTGGGAAGAGGCAACCTGTTGAGAATGCGATATAAATTATCAAGTTCTTCCTTGTTCAAATTAATTTTATAACAGAATCTGGAGCGGACTTGGGGGGTGCCATCGACTTGGATTTATAGAGGGAGGTGGTCGCTATAACCTGAATCTGAGAGGACTTGGAAGGTACAGAGAAGAACGAAGTTAGAAGAAGCTATGCATAAATCAATAACAGAGCGTCTGTGGTTAGGAGGCTGTATAAGAGTAGGGTTACCATCATTAAGAATAAAAATATCAAGGTCATCGATGATTGCTAAAAGAAAGTGACCTACTCGATCAATCGTCTTGCAACCCCATGCAGAATGATGGGCGTTAAAGTCTCCCATGAAAATAAAATTAGAATAATTAATAAAGGGTTGAAATAAGTCACGAAAAATTTCTTGGGGTGTATCTGTTTGGAATGTCTATATATGTTGATTATATAAAGAGGACCTTGATCAACCATAATTTTAATACCTTGATCCTCGATAGAATGATGTTGAATGTGACTGAAGTTGAGAACCTGGAAGTCAATACTGTTCCTGATTAGGATACAGAGTCCCCTCTGATGACAAGTGGAAATGTCATTCCTGATACAAGCAAAGCCCGAGAGAGAGAAGGGAGTGTGGCAGCGCAGAAGAGTTTCCTGTAGACAAATCAGGTCAAAATCAGAAACAAAGTTAGCAAGGCGAGGAATTTTACCTCTAAGACCTCTACAATTCCAGCTCATAATGTTGAGTTTGGATATAGAATTATTTGTGGGAGGGGTGAATTTTAACCAGAAAAGTTACGAGTAACAAGTCTAATGATGTCATTAAGAAAAGAGGAGTTAGAACTGAGTTGCATAAGGAAGGAGATTAGAGTTTGCAGTAAAGAAGAGAAATCGAAATTAAAGTTGTTATTGTTAGCAGAAGAGTGAGAAGGAAGGGAGGCATGGGGAGTAGTAGAGTGAGGGGAGAAAGGAGAGGGTGAAGGATTGTTTTCACAGTTATCGGTGGAAGGATTAGATGAAGTGGGATGAGGTGAGGTAAAGGCCACGCCGTTACTAACATTAAATTGAGGGGAGCGACCATTGCGATAGAGTAAGGATTCATTTCTGGCGTCTTAAATAGGATTGCGTAAAGCTACAATTTCATGCTGACGCTTGACGCTTATTTTTAGCGTCAAAACAGATCACGTGATCAAAATTGATGCTTAATATTCGTCAATTTGTATCACGTGATCTGTTTTGACGCTAGAAATAAGCATCAAGCGTCAGCATGAAATTGTACCTTAAAGAAGGAGATGAGTGGTTTTGGGGAGGAGAGTTAGCTGGCCTATGAGTATGAACATATTTATCGGAAAATAAGGGTGCTCTTCTTGCATTGGATTTGGTGACATTGGCGTAGGAGTGGTCATCGTTAATGAACATTGCTTCCAGCGGGAGAGTTAAATACAGAGAAGCGGATATTAGAATTGAGATCGTCGTAGTGTTGGCATGCGGCGCATCGCCGCAGCGCATACATCTAGCTTTGCTTCTGCAGGACTTGCTGATATGCCCTGATCTGTAACAATTGTAGCAAATGCGCACTTTTGGAATAAAGGTGGACACAGCATGCTTAGTATAAAAAAGAGAGACAAATTTAGGCAGAGATTGCCCAGCAAATTTGATGCATAGCGACTTAGATGGTGAGAGCACAGCTTTCCCATCTTTGACAGTGCGAAGCATGAGACAATTGACTTCAATTATTTTGCTCTGCGAGACTAAGTGTCTTTTAGCCATTTCGTCATCTATATCAATAGAGACATCGCGGATGACACCAATGCGTAGAGTGCGGTAAGTTGGAATGTATGCCTTGAGGTTATGATTTTGAAGCAGTGAGCATTTGACTAAGTTGTTGGCTGCAGAGGCAGTTTTTAGGTCAACCATGATCTTGTCACGTCCTATTTTCCGGCATTCAATAATATCATTGTAAGTAATTTGTGCGACAAGACGACTCACGTGCAGGGGATGCAACGAAATATTGGAATCAGAAGTCGATTGCACAAGCACAGCAAACGGTGGCAAATCAGTAGACGTATAGAGATTTTCAAATGCAGGATTTTTAGGCCTATTAGTAGAATCTTGTTCCTTATTTACGTTATTGTCAGTCTTAGAAGCCAAGGCATTCTTGGAATTATGATTGTCATTGGCAGAAATCTCACGCTTACCAGATTTCTGTGCTATAGGTGCACTAGAAGAAGAGCAAGATCTTTTGCGGCGACTAGGCTCGCCACCGCTGGCGATATTTGCGTGTGTGACAGATGGTGAGGCGGTAGCAATAACGGATTCTTCGTCCGATGCCTGAGTATCCATAGCAGTGTTGTCAATGTCGGTGATCGGTGCAGCGTTAATAGCACGCTGAACAACAAAGGTGCCAGGCAAACGATCTTCTTAGAGGTCAGATTTAAGTTCTCGGATTTTTTTCGAGACTATGCTATGTATGAGACGTTCCCTGCTTCCCTTAATGCCGTAGGGCTTGGCTCTAGATTTAGGTTTTGATTTCTTAGAGCTAGTTAAAACAGGAGAAGAAGAGGAGAGTCAGGAGAGGGAGAGAGAGAAGGCGGCGGTTCACCGGTCTCGACTACCGACGCCATGTTCGAACACGAGGCCGAGGCCTCGTCCATAAAAAAGCGTTTCAGAGGACGCGAAATAATATAATAGCACGCTTAAAACACAATAGATAGAGAAAAAGAGACGCACGCAAAACACAAAATGTATCTAAATGCGGCAACAAGTCGCAAAAGAATACGAGAACCGACGCAATCGAAAGTCAGCACAAAGAGACACGTCTTTACACTACGAGGCGCGGCGCGCGAAGTCTCTAACGGACCGATAATCATGGACATAGGGTAGATTCGAACCAAAAAATCGTGGACATTACCGACACGATCGTGGACATTGGCTACATAGTTCAATGTCCACGTTTTGTGGACATAGAGGCGCTTCAAAATAAAGTTGCATCTAAATCCCGGGCATGGCCGCTCTCAGGCTTCTCTCTGATAGTAGTGTTCGTGTAGTAGAGTACCTATATAATAAGAGTATGGACATGAAACCGAAAGGACGCCATTTCTAGGTCCCGACCGGAAACAGCACAATAACGCACGCGCTTGTTTTTGTACTATATCATGAAACAGTTGCTCACACCAATTCACACAGATTCACTAATACATCGAAGGTCCCAGAAATCGCGGCGACCAATCACGAGGCCGTCGCCCTCATGACTATACTCTTATTATAGGTACTCTAGTGTGTAGTAGAGTACCTATAATAAGAGTACGGCCAACAGAGTAACGATCGCTGATTGGTCCGCCAAATTGTGGCAAAAGCGGAAGTTGTGTGCCCATGTGTGCTAGATATGTGTACCATTTATTTATATGTATGTACATACACTATTTACATTGGTAAGAGGTGAGCGACTCGTTTTATGGCATTTTATCATCAATCAGCGAGTATCATTTATAATAAATTAAGGAGAAGAAGAAGTAAAGCCTCTACGTTAAATAATTTTAAGTTACTACATCGAAGTAATAATTTCGTCTTAAAATAGTAAATAAAATTTCAGCAAATTCTCAGCAATTTCGCTCAAGTGTTCCAAATCGTAGAACAATTTTTCTCTGCCACGGTTATTATAAATCATAATTTTATATATTATAAGTGTTATAATAGTACTTTGTGTAACAGTGGGGGAAAGTTGTTTATTGCGGAGACGGGCGAGACCGCACGAACAAAGCGAGTGCGTAAGCGCGCCCGTGTCGCCCTATAAACAAATATGCCTCCACTCGCTACACATAGAATTTTTCTTTATAAGTGCTCGTCGTAATGTGCCCTATACAGCAACGTTTTTGCACAGAAGAGTGGGATTAGAGAAATAACTTAATGGCTTCAGGTATTGGCTATTTACCGCACGCAAAAGCGTTAAGATGTAGGGCACATTACGTGCACGCGTCAAGAAAATATTTATAACCTCACCTTTTATTTGCATAACCTCACGAATCACCACGTTTTATTTCCCGCTGTCGTTCAGTCACGAAGAACTGAATTTGATGATTACCAACTAGCATTGAAATTTATTTTGGAGATTCGAGATTGGAGATCTGAGATTTGAAACCAATCTTGAGATCTGAGATCGGTCGAATTCGGACCCTAGTGTGTAGTATAAAGATTTGACCATTTTGTTGTGACATCATCAAGTATCAAACGCGCATAAGTGATAAATTGAAAAAGTGTTTGCATAGTATTGTTTTGATGTGTTCAATATGGTATGTCGAAATTTGTGCCAAATAAAGAGCATTCGCGGACAGCATTAATTTTTTGTTTTCATTTGAAGAAAACTGCTGCTGATTCATACCGATTACTTCGAGAAGCTTATGGTGAACATGCTTCATCGCAAGATACGTGTGAACGATGGTTTAGGCGTTTCAAAAGTGATGATTTCGATGTTGTAGACAAGGAACACGGAAAACCGCCAAAAAGGTACGAACATGTAGAATTGCAAGCATTGTTGGACGAAGACGATTCACAAACACAAAAACATCTCGCAGAGCAATTAAGCGTTAGTCAACAAATTATTCCAATCGCCTACGAGAGATAGGAAAGATTCAGAAGGTTAGCAGATGGATATCACATGAGTTGAACGAGAGGCAGATGGAGCCTTGTAAAAAAGTACTACTAGTGTCACTATTAGTGCAATATGCAGGTAAATTCGCAAAAAAAAAATAAGATATAAAAAAATTTTGATTAAAAATACGAAATGATTAAAATAATTGATTAAAACCGATTTTTTAATTCAAATTTGTATTACAATAATTTCTGCAAGTGCGGGAATGCGATTACTGTAGAGGCGCAAAAACACATGTGAAATTTTGCTCGAACAAAAGAAAGTCGTTTTTGCATGGTATCGTTACTGCCCAGATAATAATTGGTGAGCGCTCATATTACTCTCACGGCATGATTGTCATAAGTTCGTGCAATAACGCATTCATGTTACTCTCACTAAGGGTGCCGTCACATGCGGCGTAACTTGTGTAAAAGCGTAACCTGCGTAACTTGCGCCGACCAATCATATCGTTTCACATGAACATCAGTTTCTGCCTAGTTACTTTACGAAATTTTACGCTGTTTACGCCTACGATAGAGCTGGCAGACGTTACACCCAGTTACACCTTACACCAGTTCCGACGGGTCGAGCATCGCCATTTTCGCTGGCATTGCATCACCCGTTCGTTTCCACTTTTTTGTAAGATTTACTTATAAGACGTGATCTGACCGTATCGACCTCCTATATATTGTCTGTAGGCAGGATTTATTTACGAAGAAGAAAAAGTTTCAATAATCTTTAGTTAATATTAACAATAAACAAAGTTAATAACTCCTTATATTCTAAAAATCACAATATCCTTGAGGCAATAGGAGTCCACCGCTGGATGTAAGGTTGCGAATAATTTACAATATTAGTCTTCTCTTACGTACGTTTCGACTTTATTTTTTAAGTCATCTTCAGCAATATCAATTAATTATAAACTCTTTCGGAACTCATCTAAGTAAAATTAACTTCCACATCAGTTATCTAGCTAAGTGAACTAATTTCGTACTTGCTAAAAAAAAAGATTTTTTATTCTTAATCAGAAAAATAGATATATTATATAAATGAATGTGAATTTTTCTTTTACCTCTATGAGCCCAAATTAAACACTACATTGTAATCCAATCTAATATACATAATACCACTCTATTACATATAATAAAACAATTTCATAATTATTATACATTTTCAATGTTGCTTGTTACAAATTCATGTCTCAACTGATTTGTCAGTATGTCAAACATTCAAACATATCAAACATAAACATAAGTCAATACAGGTTAAAATATGTAAATAGCTAAATCTTTTTAAGAATATCCGTATATGTCCTACTTAATGTATCTGTGTCTGTTTGTAAATTTAGTCCTTTTTCCTGTCTATTTATATAAATCATTTCTGCAGTCAATCTCTTATTATAAAATCTCTCAACATCCAAAATTTCACAATTATCCCAATCGAAGTCATGTCCAAATTGTAATCTATGATCAGTGATCACAGAATGTGTGGCTGACTATCTATTAATATGTTTTTTGTGTTTTGTAATTCTCGTATCTAATCTTCTACCTGTCTGTCCCACATATGATGCTTCACATTGACTACAATCAGGAGACGCGGTAGCGTCTCCGGCCATGTTCAAAAAAACTGTGAACGCTACAAGTCTCTTATCCCGAGCCACCAAAGTCCAATTTTGGGAGGTGCATAACTATTAAAATATAAAAAATTTTGAATCGAACGTCATATGTCCTGAAAGGCGGCATCGCCACGAGTAATTTGAGCCAAAAAAATTTTAAATCGGTCAAGCCGTTCTGGAGATATAAGCGGTCAAAAAGTGGTGATTTTAATGAAAAATTAAGAAACGTCTCCTTCTCCTCCTTCTTCTTCTTCTTCT
>NW_017275220.1:25658-27063 GCF_001594065.2 Cyphomyrmex costatus
CTCTTCCAACACACAACTCTCCAAATCACATATCACCAAATCTGCAATTATCGGTGAAAGAGGAGATCCCATCGGAGTTCCAAATGTTTGTTGAAAAAACTGATTGTCAAACGAAAAATAAGTCGATTCAAGAATCATTCTAACAGCTAATAAAAATTCATTCTTAGGAATTTTACATTTATCTTGTATAAAATTCCATCTCATTGATAATAATGATTCTATTGCCAAATTAGTAGGAATGTTCGTAAACAATGATACAACATCTAGTGAAATAATGAAATCAAACTGAAATTTTTTTCAATTCTAATATTTTTAAATTTTTTAACCAATGTGAAGCTGTTATTAATGTGACTTGAAGACCTGGGAATGTTGTTCACAATTATATCATGTAAAAATGTAGCTAGATTATACAAAGTGCTGTCTAACGAAGAGATGATGATACGTAATGGACAATTTTCTTTATGTACCTTAGGAAGTGCGTATGCCGTAGGTATGTTACCGTCACTACAATAAAGTTTCTTATAATTAACGTTTGAAACGTAGTCAAATTTCTTCCATCTCGCTAGCAAGGTTCTTAAGTTACTATTAATTTTATTAGTGGGATCCTTTGGTATTTTTTTATATGTTTTTTCATCTCTTAACATATCATTAACTCTTTTTATATAAATGTCTCTTTGTTCATTGCTACCGTTACATTACCTTTATCTGCCCTAGTAAAAATGATGTTACTGTTATTTCTTAAGAATTGTTTTGTGATATTAATTAATTTGAAGATTTTCTTTTTATTAAAATTCTCTCTATCACAAACTGAAAATATGCTGTTGATAATTGGTAATGATTTATTTCTTATAGTATTGTGTGTTGTAGATTGTAACTTTTTTAAATTATTTTCAATGCTTTTGACAAATTCAAGAATTAATTTGTTACAACTGTTAAAAGGTACAGAAAAGTTATCTCCCAATTCGATTGGGATAATTGTGAAATTTTGGATGTTGAGAGATTTTATAATAAGAGATTGACTGCAGAAATGATTTATATAAATAGACAGGAAAAAGGACTAAATTTACAAACAGACACAGATACATTAAGTAGGACATATACGGATATTCTTAAAAAGATTTAGCTATTTACATATTTTAACCTGTATTAACTTATGTTTATGTTTGATATGTTTGAATGTTTGACATACTGACAAATCAGTTGAGACATGAATTTGTAACAAGCAACATTGAAAATGTATAATAATTATGAAATTGTTTTATTATATGTAATAGAATGGTATTATGTATATTAGATTGGATTACAATGTAGTGTTTAATTTGGGCTCATAGAGGTAAAAGAAAAATTCACATTCATTTATATAATATATCTATTTTTCTGATTAAGAATAAAAAATCTTTTTTTT